>NW_023994939.1:70000-177299 GCF_015586225.1 Lucilia sericata
ACTACACTCTGCATTACCAAGAGTCGTTTAATTGATATTGTAATGATTGGCTACGTTGCCACTGTAAAAATCGTAAGGGAAGTACTAGTGCAATTATATCAGTGTGTATACTTTTCTAACATTGCCTAAGTTTATGTAAAACCATGTATGTGTGCATGTTTGCTTGTGCATTTGTGTATAAAAAAGGTATAAATTTTCCAGACCCCTTCCCGTATAAGTATTTGGTTGTATAACAAATTTTATTAACAATTGACTTTTGGCCAAATTTCGCATAAACAAAATAATCAAAAAACAAATAACACAAACAATATCCTTTTACATAAGCAGATACAAACAAACACACACACACTGCGTAGTACAGCCTTACTAACACAGCTACTCTTTGCAACAGACTCTCAACCGGAACATCCTCAATAAACTAGTTTTGTTTGGAAATGTTGTGTTGTTGTTATCGTTAAAATAGTGATTTTACTGTTTTAAATTTGAGGTGAAATTTAATCTTTGTTTTGTTGTTTTTACTTTTTTCTAATTTTTCTAAATTTATTTTTATTAATAAAAGTTTTTCTGTTTTTAACACCTGAGTCGTGGTGTGTTTGAGTGTATGTAGTAGTAGATGTTTTAATTTTCCCAAAGAGTAAAGTTGAATAATTGTTATTTTATAGTAGTTCTATACCCTACACAAAACTAAGTATGTTTGTTACCATAAAATATTGTTACTACTACCGACAATTGACTTATAATGAGTTTCACTTAGAGCAAGGGTTACTCTTAATCCTCTGATGACAATAACAACACCATCATATCTAATCCCAACCAGTATGAAGTAGAACGAATGGTGTAAGAGGTAGGTGACAGCAAACTAAGCTATCGACCGATATATGCTATACTATATATCGATATAAGTCCTACTTTCGATAATTACTTTATATGACTGTAGTTTTTCATAAATTCGAAATGAAACGACTTTTCACTACAACTTAATTGTTCCTTGTACAAGTGTAAGTAAACGTGTTTACTACTAACTAGTGCGAGCGGTTTAATTTATATAATTTTTTTTTAGTTTAATAAAGTTTTTTAACTTTATTTTCCAATATTGTTTTCTCACCACATGCTGTGAACAATTACAACTAGATGAAAAGTTGTTTGTGTATTTATACTGGTGTTGTACTTTTCAAAGTACTTCTATGTTATTTTACTATTTTAACACAACTTTTATTTAGATGATAAACTAACTGTGGGTAAGTTACCTCTGAACGTAGTTATAATATTGATGATCAAATAATGACAACTTTTAACTAACATTTATTTTTTAAGTCAGGGATAATGATGTTAACTTACGTATCCTTATTGCTAATGATAATTGGCATTATTATTATTATATGCATATACGAATGTTGGAAAAATTGTTAGTTATGTGGTATAAACTTTCACTAACAATTGTTCACAATCATAGTTTTGACAACAAAATATTGATGGTCACCTGTTGGCAACTTGTTGGACATTGATAATTTTTTCAATATATAAGATTTTTATATTGATTGGCATCATCATTGTCTAATGATGGAGGATATTTTTTTTGGAAAAAGGAAGTACGAAAAAAATTCCGTCGTTCTGTAATATTTGTATACGAAAACAAGTAAAATGTTTATGAATTTCCATCTCTGATGTATATGAGCTATTAAAATTGTCATGTTAAGCTGAGCCCCCACTACTTAGGATTAAAAGTACACTTTAGTTACAACATCATGACATCAAAGGTATTATTAAATAAATCCCTGTTTATGCAGACGAATATATATTTTTATATAAAAAAGTGGATTAAGTATGACAAGTAGTTTATAGCAGATTTTTCTTTTTTGACGGAAATGCAACTTACTACATATACATATATGTATGTGTGTAGCAGGCTGGGGTAGGAATGGGCAAGCCAGATGAATGCCTGATGCCCACTAGTAAGCAAACTGCATCAATAGCTAACTAACTACTAACTAACTAACTAACTACTAACTAACTAACTAACTAACTAACTAACTAACTAACTAACTAACTAACTAACTAACTAACTAACTACTAACTAACTAACTAACTAACTACTAACTAACTAACTAACTAACTAACTAACTAACTAACTAACTAACTAACTAACTAACT
This sequence comes from Lucilia sericata, assembly GCF_015586225.1. Lineage (NCBI taxonomy): Eukaryota > Metazoa > Arthropoda > Insecta > Diptera > Calliphoridae > Lucilia > Lucilia sericata. The sequence continues at coordinate 72,152 of NW_023994939.1, forward strand.
ACTAACTAACTAACTAACTAACTAACTAACTAACTAACTAACTAACTAACTAACTAACTACTAACTAACTAACTAACTAACTAACTAACTAACTAACTACTAACTAACTAACTAACTAAACTAACTAACTAACTAACTAACTAACTAACTAACTAACTAACTAACTAACTAACTACTAACTAACTAACTAACTAACTAACTAACTACTAACTAACTAACTAACTAACTAACTAACTAACTAACTAACTAACTAACTAACTAACTAACTAACTAACTACTAACTAACTACTACTAACTAACTAACTAACTAACTAACTAACTAACTAACTAACTAACTAACTACTAACTAACTAACTAACTAACTAACTAACTACTAACTAACTAACTAACTAACTAACTAACTAACTAACTACTAACTAACTAACTAACTAACTAACTAACTAACTAACTAACTAACTAACTAACTAACTAACTAACTAACTAACTAACTAACTAACTAACTAACTAACTAACTAACTAACTAACTAACTAACTAACTAACTAACTAACTAACTAACTAACTAACTAACTAACTAACTAACTACTACTAACTAAACTAACTAACTACTAACTAACTAACTAACTAACTAACTAACTAACTAACTAACTAACTAACTAACTAACTAACTAACTAACTAACTAACTAACTAACTAACTAACTAACTAACTAACTAACTAACTAACTAACTAACTAACTAACTAACTAACTAACTAACTAACTAACTAACTAACTACTAACTAACTAACTAACTAACTAACTAACTAACTAACTAACTAACTAACTTAACTAACTAACTAACTAACTAACTAACTAACTAACTAACTAACTAACTAACTAACTAACTAACTAACTAACTAACTAACTAACTAACTAACTAACTAACTAACTAACTAACTAACTAACTAACTAACTAACTAACTAACTAACTAACTAACTAACTAACTAACTAACTAACTACTAACTACTAACTAACTAACTAACTAACTAACTAACTACTAACTAACTAACTAACTAACTAACTACTAACTAACTAACTAACTAACTAACTAACTAACTAACTAACTAACTAACTAACTAACAACTAACTAACTAACTAACTAACTAACTAACTAACTAACTAACTAACTAAAGCCGCGTCCACTGATGTATTAATCATAATTGTCATATTTCAAAAAGATTTAAAATTCTTAGGTTTTTCATGGATATAAATGAAATTTATGCATAATTTTGCAAATTGTGTACACCGTTATTACGAATTTAAAATCCCTTTCAAATGATACCACATATTCCATATTTTGTTTAAGAAAAAACTGCAAAATTAAAAAAAATAACTAAAAAAGGTCCTTTTTTGAACCGGTCCAGCTCACGAACGGCCATCAATAGACTCAAAATATTTTGGGAACCATCAGAAAACAAAACAAAGATTTTTTGAAGCTGGGTAAAAAATCGTGTCCCCCATAGGATATCTTGAAAACTGTCCAGCTCACGAACGGACAATATTAAACCCAAAATATTTTAGTTAACATTATATTACATAACAGAGAATATTTTGAGGGGGTTAACTCAATCACCATTTTTTTTTTTTGGAGTCAGTCTAATATACATACATTTCGGTTATGACTTTTTGATGTTTTTGCAAATATAATATTTTACATCCTCTAGAAACACAACACTCCCGCACCAAACGAGTTGAACTTTTTTTGATCGTAATTGTTTTGATCATATCTTTGATACTTATAGATCGATTCTTCGGTTTTTACACAGAAAAATTTATAAGAGTATATCTCATAAAATAATCTGAGATTTGGATTCCAAAGACATATAGGGCCTTCAAAAAATTGATTTTAATAAACAGACGGACAGACTTTTTTAACAATCGCGACAAAAATAACACCATGGTTTTTCATATCTTTCAATGCTCTAATCGACTTAGCTATGCAAACTTGCATATTTGCAAAAAATGTTAATAGTTATACTCCTAATGGACATAGGACAATAACATAACACTCACAAACACCGACAAACATTCATAAACATTGGTAAACATATTAGCACGTGCATGTCATTGGAAGCCTGAAAATATGCAGTACAATACTAGTACATTTCTTACATGTGGTGGCAGTATTAGTTGTATTTAAAAGTAACTGACTAGCAATTGCTTTACTGTTGTTATTTTAATACTTTTTTTTATAAATTTACTCTATTTTTACTACAACTGCACTAGAAAAAGTAAAACTAAAGACTGTGGAAAAAAATATAAAAACTGCTGTTATATGAGTAGTATTTTTGCAAAGTTTACATTTTCATGTACATATCTATGGTTACAAACCATAACAGCCTAAATAGAAAATCATACTTTTGAAAAAACTTATATGAAATGCTGGAAAACTTTCTTTGAAAATGAAGGTCTCTCTTAAGTGTGGGTGTTTTTTAGTACAATTTTGACTTAAGTAATTATTCCTTGTTACCATAAAGTATTATATACGTAGATTTGTTTATAAGTTTATTGTTATTTTTCCCGACTTAATTGCTGTTGTTACATGTTGTTAAAGGTTTTTTATGTATGTTTATGTTTTTTTTTGTCTATCATATCATGTGTTGTTTTAGATGCTGTAAAAAAACTAATACTCCGACAACAAAGAGTAATGTATTTAAAACTTAAGCAACCAGTTAGTACATTTAAAAATGTGTATATATAAAGGGTATCCCAAAAATTTACACCGGATGGGATAACGCATAGAATTATACATTAAGTATGAAATTTTTATTACATATGTGGGTACACTTTTAGATATTGAAAACAGCAGCACTCACTAGACTATAGACTAGACTAAAACAAGACTATAGACAAGACTATAGACTAGACTATAGACAAGACTATAGACTAGACTATAGACTAGACTATAGACTAGACTATAGACTAGACTATAGACTAGACTATAGACTAGACTATAGACTAGACTATAGACTAGACTATAGACTAGACTATAGACTAGACTATAGACGAAACTATAGACTAGACTATAGACTAGACTATAGACTAGACTATAGACTAGACTATACTAGACTATAGACTAGACTATAGACTAGACTATAGACTAGACTATAGACTAGACTATAGACTAGACTATAGACTAGACTATAGACTAGACTATAGACTAGACTAGAACTAGACTATAGACTAGACTATAGACTAGACTATAGACTAGACTATAGACTAGACTATAGACTAGACTATATAGACTAGACTATAGACTAGACTATAGACTAGACTATAGACTAGACTATAGACTAGACTATAGACTAGACTATAGACTAGACTATAGACTAGACTATAGACTAGACTATAGACTAGACTATAGACTAGACTATAGACTAGACTATAGACTAGACTATAGACTAGACTATAGACTAGACTATAGACTAGACTATAGACTAGACTATAGACTAGACTATAGACTAGACTATAGACTAGACTATAGACTAGACTATAGACTAGACTATAGACTAGACTATAGACTAGACTATAGACTAGACTATAGACTAGACTATAGACTAGACTATAGACTAGACTATAGACTAGACTATAGACTAGACTATAGACTAGACTATAGACTAGACTATAGACTAGACTATAGACTAGACTATAGACTAGACTATAGACTAGACTATAGACTAGACTATAGACTAGACTATAGACTAGACTATAGACTAGACTATAGACTAGACTATAGACTAGACTTAGACTAGACTATGACTGACTAGACTAGACTATAGACTAGACTATAGACTAGACTATAGACTAGACTATAGACTAGACTATAGACTAGACTATAGACTAGACTATAGACTAGACTATAGACTAGACTATAGAGACTATACTAGACTACTAGACTATAGACTAGACTATAGACTAGACTATAGACTAGACTATAGACTAGACTATAGACTAGACTATAGACTAGACTATAGACTAGACTATAGACTAGACTATAGACTAGACTTAGACTAGACTATAGACTAGACTATAGACTAGACTATAGACTAGACTATAGACTAGACTATAGACTAGACTATAGACAAAATGATCCAGCCGTTAAATGGCTTCTGGTGTATAAAATAGCATATTTGTATAATAAAAATGCAAAAAATTTTCAAAGAATCTACTCTATAGTTTACATAGGATCAATAAACTGGCGATTATCTTCTCGGTAGACTACTTGGTGACACTAAAGTGGCTACTGCTTTATTTTCTGCTTTTAAAAAAGTTCGTACTTAAGGAAAACTTAACTCCTAGTAAAAAATGTTGAGATATAACTAGAAATTGTACAATTGTAGTTGTAAATTATACAGTTTGTTGTCTGTTTGTCTATGTTAATTTGTATGCATGTGTCTATGAGTGCACTCATGTGAGTATGGCTGTGTTTAAATTTGTAATTTCACAATGGTAATATGTATGTATGTATTTAAATCCTAAGTAAGTTGTTGTTCTTTTTTTCCCGTCATTCCTTTCTTATCATTTCAATTTAATTTTTAAATGCTTGTTTTTGAACATGTTATTTACCTCCTATGAGAACAATGAATAACAATATTGGAACAGATAAAGTAATCGTTGGACTCAGAGAAGAAAGGAATGAAATTTCGTCAAATATATCCTGTTGATATGTTCGTCTGTTAGATAACCAATCTATATACACTTATATACGTATGTATATCTGTTAAAGACACGGTATGCCTCAGATATAAGGACCAAAGGTAATAAAATTTTGTCCGTCTATCCGCCATCCAAAAATGAAGAAACATGGATTCAAAATATATAAAACTTGTTCCCAAATCCTGCTCCTTAGGTCTCGTGAGGTCTTAGGAACATAAAATTTGTAATCATATTTCTCACTCACTGTTAACATGCCACAAAAAGGAGTAAAATGCTATGTGAATGCTATATATTTTTCCTTTTTTTGCTGAAACGTAAGATCTCTTACTGTCTCGTGTCTTTTATTTTAAAAAGAAGAATTTAAATGTTGACTCTGCATAATATATTTAACCATCATCATATGTACGACTATTATTTTCCATTTATTTCTTCATCTTTTTACCTTTCGAAACATTTAAACGTTTGAGCTGATTGTATGTAAGGATGTAACAATGTTTTAAAGGATTCAAGGTATAATATCAAAGGATATAGTAAATATGAAAAAAAACACACACAAGAAAACAAAACATTTAAAAAAGATCTGTTTTTTATTAATTTTATGTTTATTTCATACGTAATTCTTCTCGGAAAAAATTAAGCTTATTGAGGATACTATAATATGTAAGATTTAAAGGGGAAATTATATTTGATTGAAGAAAATGTTTTTGTTGAAGGGAAAAAAATCTCAAAAGGATTAGAGAAATTATATAGATAAGGGATTTTACTTTGTAAATTAATTTCTTTTATATGTATGATTCTAATTCATGTGGAAATAATAAGTTTCATGTCTATGCAAAAAGTTTTACATAAAGCGTCAAAATAGAGTAACTTTAAAATGATCGAAGGACCAATACTTTGCTCCTTCGATCCTAGCTTTTCATAAAGTTTTTATTAAACTATGGTTCTCTTATAAAATAAATTTAAAAAGAATCAATTTATGTTTTCTTTTGTAAATAATTTTCTTTTCTTTTTCTCATTCCAAATTTTGGTCCTTCGAGCCTGGATATTCATTAAGTTATCAACTTTTTATTAAGCCCTTTCTAATACAAATTACCCTTATAAACCATTGACAACTTGCATATTATATTCTTCTTTTAGAAATAGTTCTTATTACTCTTGAAATGCTTTGGTCCTTCGAGCCATAGGGTGCTTTAAAAAACGAAAAGTTTAAAGTTAAAATTTACATTTCCAAAAAAAAAAAATCGTTTAAATTGTTTGTATTAAGCTTCAAAATATCCTATAATTTATCTTTACTCTATTAGCATAATAAATTAAAATGCAAACAGAATCACTTTTTATAACCCAAACGTAATTTTTCAGGTTTTTTTTTTTTAATTACTTACTTCTCAAAAAGGTGTTAAACAAACTGACCTGTAAAAAAAGAAAAATAAATTATTAGTAATTTAATTAATTGCTTAGGTTTAATGAATGTAATTTTCCTTTTAAAATTTTCAGTGGAACGAAATTTGAAATGGAACGATTAAAAAGTAAACAGTTATGCTCGCAACTTAAAAATCGTATAAATTAGAAATTGAAATAATGGAGATTGCCTTCTGGAAGTTAGAACTACAAATACCAACTCCAGTAGCACCATCTTGATCAGCACTTTGCTGCCGCCATGTTTGATTGGCCCATTGGTTTCTGTCAGGTATCATAAACTCAAAGGAACGGTCAAAAACCAATGTTGGTGATCCACAATCATGAACGCGGATATATGGGTCGTTGATGAATAATTTGAATATACTTATATGCCCGATTTCCTGTAGGCGAATTCCCGATTTACAGATATCCAAAGGTGCTATGTGAAGAATAGCCCCAATGGTATATGTAGGACATGTTCTCACGGCCCCCCTTATATAGACGCAGATGAAACTATAAAGTTTATCCAGAGAAGCCCGAGTAGTATAGAGACGCAGACGAGACGATAAGGAGTAGTGGCCTATTCCACTTTTTTCCACCAGGTTAAGGCAGCATAAGTCAGAATGGGCTTTATTATGATATTAAAAATCCATGAGATCATTTTCGGTTTTATATCACATATACTACCAAATAGCCTTTGACAGGAATATAATGCTCTAATCGCTCTGGAACCCAATTTAGAGTTTTGTCGAGAATGATCGCTAAGTATTTAACATCCACAGAAAACTTACTAATATACCCGTTTAGAGTCAGCTCAATAAGTCTCAGAGATCTACATCTTGTAAATGGTACAAGGATAGTGTTTGAGGCGTTAATTGTTAGCCCTTTTTCCGCACACCATCTGGCAGTAGTATTAAATGACTGCTAAAACCTTTGCGATATCGCTTCATCGTCTTAGCCTGTAATAGATATAACAAGGTCGTCGACATAGTCATATGTTCGGAAACCCAAGTCATTAAGTTTTTCAAGTAGACTATCGATTACCAGTGTCCATTAATAATGGCGATAATACACCTCCTTAAGAACAGCCTGTAGGTCAAACTTAATGACTCTTGATGTTAGCATCTCCAGAGTCCAGTTTCTGATAACCTTTGGAATGCAGTTTCTGCTTAATGCAAGGTCTATTACATCATATGACGTATTGTCGAAGGCCCCTTGTATGTCTATAAAAGTACATAGGGCTATTTGTTTGGAGCCCAGAGCCTTCTCAATTCTCTTCATGATGTATAGCAGTCATCGTTGATTTGCCAGATTGGTAAGCAAATTGAAACCGGTGAATCGGGTTCTTTAAAAGATAGGTTTCCCTAATGTAATTATCCAGTAGTTTTCCATTGTTTTCAGGTAAAATGAATTTAAACTTATTGCTCTATAGGATATTGGCAACTGTTCAGATTTGCCACGACCTTTGGTATGAAGACCACTTTAACTTCACGCTAAAAATTAGGCACATATCATGTCATAACCTCGATTTGATTTGATGTTTATACATAGCTCTTTGGACTCAAAGTCTATCTCCTACTCCATACAGATTAAATGATCATACGACAGTAGTGAACTGCCGATAACTATTTGTGATCATCCACGGTTGTTGCAAGTTTAGCATTTGCTTCCCTCTTTGCGTTGTGGTATAGCTGATCGAGACTTTTCTAAAAGATCTGTACATTTCCCCAGTACCAAAGAGGGAAATAATTCGGTAACTTCTAAACGGTTAATCCGATTTTGTTTTTTATTCAGTTTTTGCGAAGATACAAATTTTTCAAATTGCAATAAAAATTTTTTTATGAATATTTTTTGATGAAATTTCACAGTTAGGTAGATTTTTTTACTCAAAATCCAAAATTAAATAAAAATTTCGAATTTTCTTATTAGAAATCCCGGAATTCCCAAAAAAGTTTTAAAAAATCCCAAAAATGGGATTTTTTGGTTTTTTGCCTATTATATCCATACCAGGGGCGGGGTTATCGAAACCCGTTACAAAATGATTGAGAACATATTGGGTCATATAAAACAGGTCACTATAATTTGATATCGACTATGCGATTTGAGAATTTTTGCTCAAAATTGAATTTTCCATAAAAAAATAGGGTTTTTTTGGATGGACCTGGTCCCCTCGGTATCAAAAATTTTTAGGTTTTGTTTCATTTATCGTATTTTATGTAAAGTCAGCTTTCCAAAAAGTATATATTCTATATACATCTTCTTAGAAACTTTTTAGATAACTTAAAAAGAAAAAGATACATTTTTCCCAAAAAAAAATGGCAAAAAATCGCCTTTTTAATTTTTTAAATTAAAATGCCTATAACTTTGGACTCAGTCATGATTTTTACATAATTCTTTCACTGCTTGATATATAAACTTGTTGTTAAGCGAATAAAAGAAAAAATGGGAATATTTGGACCCGCTATTATCAAAAAACTAAAGTAAGGACGGTAAAAATTTTAAAATTTTAATTTTCAAATGCGAATATCTTCTAAACTATAAGAGATAATTTACTGCTACGACATTTTTTATAGTGCTCGATGAGGAGATTCTATATACGAAATTTTTTTTAAATCGGAACTCAAATGAAGAAATAGGATCGTTTTAAAAATTTAACATAGCCGAGGTGTCCTAATTTGAGGACCCCCCGCCGGGCCCCTGGTTGGCCTATAAGTTCCAAATTCAAAACCTAAACTCAACAACACCTCCTCTTTCTGCATACCAAATTTCATTAAAATCGGATTAACCGTTTAGAAGTTACCGAATTATTTCCCTCTTTTTTTTCCTATACCACTGTGCGTCCCTGCTAATGTTAACAGATTTTATAATCACCTCTCACAACTCGCCGATACTAACAGTTGTCAATAACATTGCCCACGTCAATAACCACCCTGGGTTAACAATGTTGAACGGTTGAAAAGCATTACCTCAACAAGTCAATAATTTCGACCAGGGGATACCTCTTTAAGGTTTGTGAGTCGACTTGGACAGGTTATTACTACTTTTTGATGATGGTTATAACAATAAAAATTACAAAAGACTTTCTATAAAAAATGTTTCTTTATTTTATTTCTTCTTTTATATAATAATTTTGAGCATAAATTTTCAATTTTATCCTAAAATAACATCATCCTTAAAGATTTGATTTCTTAAAAAATACAATAATACTTAAAAATCTATCCCGAATAAAAAATAAGCTTAAATCTAATACAATTGTGCAAATACTTCTTAATAACATTATTTTGGGATCTGTTGCTGATATTTAAAATCTAAAAAATAAAAAATACAAAAGAAAAAATAAAAAAACATTTACACACTTACAGATACTTAGACTAAGAATATCCTTAACAAATTACAATTAAAATCACAATAAATTTATCAATACAAAGATATACACATATACTAGGAGATAGTTTAAAAAACCCTGTGCAGTTATTTGGGACTTGCCGTCTTCAATAGAATGAATAGATTTTCAATATAACATTAGCTTTATTGGTTATAAAAGATTGAACTAGAATGAACTAGAACTGAACTAGAACTGAACCTAGAACCTGAACTAGACTGAACTAGAACTGAAACTAGAACTGAACTAGAAATAACTGACCTAGAACTGAACTAGAACGGAACTAGAACTGAACGAGAAATTGAACTAGAACTGAAGCTAGAACTGAACTAGAAACTGAACTAGAACTGAACTAGAACTGAACTAGAACTGAACTAGAACTGAACTAGAACTGAACTAGAACTGAACTAGAACTGAACTAGAACTGAACTAGAACTGAACTAGAACTGAACTAGAACTGAACTAGAACTGAACTAGAACTGAACTAGAACTGAACTAGAACTGAACTAGAACTGAACTAGAACTGAACTAGAACTGAGACTAGAACTGAACTAGAACTGACTAGAACTGAACTAAACTGAACTAGAACTGAACTAGAACTGAACTAGAACTGAACTAGAACTGAACTAGAACTGAACTAGAACTGAACTAGAACTGAACTAGAACTGAACTAGAACTGAACTAGAACTGAACTAGAACTGAACTAGAACTGAACTAGAACTGAACTAGAACTGAACTAGAACTGAACTAGAACTGAACGAGAACTGAACTAGAACTGAACTAGAACTGAACTAGAACTGAACTAGAACTGAACTAGAACTGAACTAGAACTGAACTAGAACTGAACTAGAACTGAACTAGAACTGAACTAGAACTGAACTAGAACTGAACTAGAACTGAACTAGAACTGAACTAGAACTGAACTAGAACTGAACTAGAACTGAACTAGAACTGAACTAGAACTGAACTAGAACTGAACTAGAACTGAACTAGAACTGAACTAGAACTGAACTAGAACTGAACTAGACTGAACTAGAACTGAACTAGAACTGAACTAGAACTGAACTAGAACTGAACTAGAACTGAACTAGAACTGAACTAGAACTGAACTAGAACTGAACTAGAACTGAACTAGAACTGAACTAGAACTGACTAGAACTGAACTAGAACTGAACTAGAACTGAACTAGAACTGAACTAGAACTGAACTAGAACTGAACTAGAACTGAACTAGAACTGAACTAGAACTGAACTAGAACTGAACTAGAACTGAACTAGAACTGAACTAGAACTGAACTAGAACTGAACTAGAACTGAACTAGAACTGAACTAGAACTGAACTAGAACTGAACTAGAACTGAACTAGAACTGAACTGAACTGAACTGACTGAACTGAACTAGAACTGAACTAGAACTGAACTAGAACTGAACTAGAACTGAACTAGAACTGAACTGGAACTGAACTAGAACTGAACTAGAACTGAACTAGAACTGAACTAGAACTGAACTAGAACTGAACTAGAACTGAACTAGAACTGAACTAGAACTGAACTAGAACTGAACTAGAACTGAACTAGAACTGAACTAGAACTGAACTAGAACTGAACTAGAACTGAACTAAACTAGAACTGAACTAGAACTGAACTAGAACTGAACTAGAACTGAAACTAGAACTAGAACTGAACTAGAACTGAACTAGAACTGAACTAGAACTGAACTAGAACTGAACTAGAACTGAACTAGAACTGAACTAGAACTGAACTAGAACTGAACTAGAACTGAACTAGAACTGAACTAAACTGAACTAAACTGAACTAGAACTGAACTAGAACTGAACTAGAACTAGAACTAGAACTGAACTGAACTGAACTGAACTGAACTGAACTAGAACTAGAACTGAACTGAACTAGAACTGAACTAGAACTGAACTAGAACTGAACTAGAACTGAACTGGAACTGAACTAGAACTGAACTAGAACAGAACTAGAACTGAACTAGAACTGAACTAGAACTGAACTAGAACTGAACTAGAACTGAACTAGAACTGAACTAGAACTGAACTAGAACTGAACTAGAACTGAACTAGAACTGAACTAGAACTGAACTAGAACTGAACTAGAACTGAACTAGAACTGAACTAGAACTGAACTAGAACTGAACTAGAACTGAACTAGAACTGAACTAGAACTGAACTAGAACTGAACTAGAACTGAACTAGAACTGAACTTGATCTGAACTAGAACTGAACTAGAACTGAACTAGAACTGAACTAGAACTAAACTAGAACTGAACTAGAAGTAGAACTGAACTAGCGATTGATAAAAATCCGAATCGATCAAGTAATCAGGCATTTGGCGAAACTACTGATACTTTGTCTTCCCATAAAATTGCTGGGCACTGGTACTTTTCATTACATACTTATGTACACGAGTTTTCACAAAATGTTTAACAATTCCCTCTCAATTCTTAAAGAGATTTTTCCAATTTATTATGAAACTACAATAGATGAATGAGAAAATTGGGGGAAGTACGAGGTAAAGACCTTAGAATAACAGAGTTTAGAATGAAAGAGTATTAACGGGAATTATGGTATAAAGAACGAACAGGTATAGAAACGATTTAGATTGTTGTTGTTTTTGTATAATCTTTCTCTACCCTCTATCGACTATAAACAACACTTAGACACGCAATTTTTAGGTTACGACTCTTTTATGTACCGAAAAAAACCGCATACAAATTGCTAAATCTTTTGGTAAATGTTTGTGCTGCAGGAATTTGTCTGCCAAAAGGCAGGGAGGGATTGGTTGGGCGTAATAGGGGGCTGGAACGAAAGCTGTTAGTGGTATTTGTAGGAGGCTTAAGTAAAAGTCTGGTGCTTAGTGTAAGATGTATATTGGGCCGTGTAAAGCACGTACAAACATAGTTCGACAGGTGGTAACTTAAAACCCAATTGGAAATGAAGAGCAAATACAAGAGTTTGATGGAAAACTGAAAACGAAATACTATTCAGGCTGAATTATTAAAAACTTCTTGGAACAATTCCATCACTTCCCTAATGGGTTTCCATGCCAAAATACCAATTAGCGGGGGAAAGAAAAACTTCAAACGTGTCGGAAACATGTTTATACGTTTACATCTTTTTTCCTATTTTTCTGCTCATCATTTTAGTGTTTCTTTGATTTGTTATTTGGATTTTTGAGCTCGTCATGTATTTGTGAAAAACTCATCAAATTTCATGATTTTTCCACGTGCTAAATCATGTTGTTTTTACTTATGCCACCAACAGCAGCAGCAATATTCGACTTTGTGGCCACAAAAAATATATATATCTTTAACGGTTTGCTTTGTAATTCTTGGAAGGCAAATAAAACTTTGATTTGAAGTTTGAAGCGGAAATGTAGATTTAAAGTTTAAAAGAATATGAAGTTGTTAAAAGTTAATATCTTTATTGTAAGTTTTTCTAATGAAAATTGATGGATATAAAAAAGCTTTAAACGAATTAAGGGAAAAAAAGTATTTGATTAATTTAATTGTTTTCCTAAATATTTTTTCTTGAAAAAGCTTTCTTACAAGAAGTGTTTTTAAACTTTTTTTAAACAATTTTCACTAAAAAAAAGCAAAAAAATTGTTACAAAAAAATGTATAAATATTTTTACCAAAAAAAAAAATATATATATATAAATATAAAGCCTTTTAAAACTTTTAGAGTTTATTTACAAAAAAGCTTTTTAAAACTTTTTAAAATTTATTTACAAAAAAATCTTTATAAATATTTTTGCAACGAAAGCTTTTCAAAACTTTTTAAGTATTTTTACGAAAAAGCTTTGTAAATATTTTTACAAAAAAGCTTTTTAAAAATCCTTATAAATAAAAACTTTATAAAGATTTAAGGTTTTAAAAACTTTTTAAAGTTTTTTTAAATGTTTTACAAAAAGCTTTTAAAACATTTTTAAATAAAAAGCCGTTTAAACTTTTTTGAATAGAAAGCTTTTAAACCTTTTTACAGAAAGCTTTTTAGAACTTTATAAAGCTTTTATTTCAACTTTTCTTACATTTTCACAAAAAAGCAAAAATCATTTTAATCTTTTTTTCTTAAATTTGTTAAAGCTTTTCGCAAGAAAAGTTTAAATCTTTAAAAACTTTTTTATTTTTTTTTTTTTTGTTTTTAAATAAAAGCGTTTCAATTTTTTTTAGCTCTTTCTAAAAAAAAAAATCAATAATGTTTAAAAAAATATAAAAAGCTTTATAATAGTTTAAGAAAATGTTAAAGCTTTTTTCTAATTTTTTTTTCACTTTTTGTTTAAAAAAAATATTTTTCAATAAGATTAAAGAGAGTTACTAAAATCACTTTTACACAACGAACATTTTTCACAAAATTTCTTTAAACAAAATTTAAAAAGAAAAGTTTAAAAAAAGCTTTTCTACAAAAATAATATTTTGTATCACTACAAATGATTTTAAAAGATTTATTACTTAAGGTTTTTTGCCAAAAATTGTGTTGATATTTTTAAAAGCTTCTTATTTTCACGTAGATTTCTTCCACAAGTAAGAAAGCTTTTTTTGAGACTTTTTCACATTTTTTTAGAAAGTTGTTAACAAAGATATTTGCACTTAATGAAAGCTTTTCAAGTTGAAGCTATTGCAAAAAAAGTTGTAAAGAGATGTTTGTTTCAAAAAGCTTTCTCACAAACAATTTTTGCATAAAAAAATAAGCTTTTTTTAAATATGTAATACTTTTTAGCATTTTCAAATATTTTCACTAAAAAAAGCTTTGAAAAAACTTAAATTTGTTAAAAAAAAAAAAAAAAAAAAACGTAAATAGCTTTCACTTAAACCTTAAAAAAGATTTTTGTTTAAAAAAGCTTTCTCACAAACAAGCTTACTGGCAAGAGTAAATACAATGTTTACAAAACTATTTCACTATTTTCCAAAATTTTTTTTTAAATTTTATGTTAAAAAGCTTTAGTAAATATATTTTTCCTACAAAAGCTTTAAAAAATTAAAAGCTTTTGCTTAAAAAACGAGTTTTTAACAAATTGTTTTTACTCTTTCACTTTTTTGATATTTTCCAAAAAAAGCTTTTCTACACAAACTAGTTTTTTTTATAAAAAAAAAGCTTTTTACAAGAAAAAATATAATTTTTATAAAAAATGATGACCGTTTACTCGCAAAAACTTTATTTTAATTTGTTTTTATGAAAATAATCTTTTTGAAACGAAGACAAAGTGATACTTTAGAAAAAGAAGCTTTTGTTTTTAATTTTAAAGAACACAATTTTTACTACAAAAAAGTTTGCATTATTGGAAAAATCGTTTAATCAGAGTCAAATGTAAGCTTTTTTTCAATGTTTTCATTGAAGTTTTAAATATACTTAAAGGTTATTTCCTGGACTTATTTTTGGAAAGAATTTCTTAAATATCACAAAAACAGATTACCCTAAAGCTTTTGCTTAGTACTGAGTAAAACCGAAGGTATTACTTATTGGTTGTTTTTGGCAAATCCACCATAATCCATCCACAAATTTGTTAATGAGTTCTACTAAGTATATACTTTGTCCAACATAGATTTTGGAAGCGATATGGTCCTTTCCAAAAAACTATTCTCCAATCCAAGGGTATTACAAAGAACATCAGTGGAAGAAGAGTTCTACTAGCAGGCGTTAAAGTTGAAATTCTCCCGAAATGTTTTTTCAAAGACTGTGGTATACTTAGCCCTGAGTCGGAGTTGGGCTTTAACTCCGTATTTTACAAGAGCTTACCAAAAGCTTAGAGTTACTTTGTAATAATTTTGTTAAAATATTAAAGTTGTTCGACAGCCCCACTGTTACGTTTAAAGGTTAAAGAGATAAATACTTTGGTTCTTTCTAGCTGCTACTTATTACACATCTTAACGGACTTAATTCCCTCGACTTTTACTCCTTTTCGCACTCTTCACTGCAAACTGATGTCGGTGGAGTATGATGTAGAGACCATACTGCTGTTGCTGCCGGGTGAGTATAAACTATTATAACTTATATCCGAGGTATCCGAACCCAACATATCCATTAGAGCAACAATATATGTTTGAGCCATTTGTAGAGTTTCAAATTTAGAAAGCTTCTGCTCTAGCGAGGGAGCGGGTACAACTTCTCTTAAACGATCGAAAGCTTCATTTAAACCATTCATACGTTTACGTTCACGAGCATTGGCTGCCTGTCTTCGCTTTTTTAAAACCGTGGGACTGGGTGGATTAGTGGGATTTTGAGTTTGTATTTTCTTGCCACTTGAAGTGGATTTTTTCGGTTTTTTGGACGATTTTGTTGCAATATTTTTGATTAAGCTAGAATCTGTGATTTCGTTTAAAGAGTTGTTATTTGAATTATAATTTTGTGGATAATAATCTGGTGTATTAGTGGGTGTTATGGCAGGAGTTAAAGGCCATGAATCCATGTAGCTAATATTGGGCGTATAGTTGGCTGCTGCAGGATAATTGGGACTACCCAAGTACTGGGAACTATCATCTTCAGCTGAAGAGGCATAATTGAAATCCGTTAAAGTACTAGAACTGGCTATATATTTATTAAACACCGTATAATTTTCACTTAGATTCATGATTGTTTGTTATTTTTTAAATTTTTTTTAATTTTCTTTTTCGAACGATCTTAACAATTCAAAGGTCTAGTTGTAACTAATCATTTCTTCTAAAAATTTCTTTCTTAACTTTCAACTTCAACTATCATTTCAAATCGTAATTCATTTTCATACTTTAATTCCTTTACACTAAAAAGTAACAACAACTTATATAAAAAGCGTCAGTTGTTCAAAATTTTTTTTACAATTAGACCAACTGTTCTTGTCTGTTCTAAACATGACCATGTGTTGCCAACATTGACTCGTGATCAGCACGAGTTTTAAGTCGACATCAGTTCAGTGTCTTCTTCTTCTACTTCTTCATTAATTTGTTTAAACTGTAATCTATTGCTATTATCAAAAACCCTTAACATTCGTTCATATACATTCATATCATCCCTCTTAGGCTCGTGCTACTCTTTTAACTTGCAAGACTAGAACAAATATTTTTACCACAATATATGTTTTTAAAATTACCACTTTTTTTTCCGTATGATTGTTGTTGCCAAAAGTCCTTTTTTTTATTTAAAATAAAGTGCATAAATTAAATAAAAAATAATCATCATCATTAACATATCAAGTCATTTAAAAGAAGAGTCCTTTTCGTGTTGGCGAGGGTGTTGCTATTTTCAGAGGGTTGTTTTTTTTTTCTTAATTTTGTTGTCTTAGGGTGAATTATGGTAAAATAGGTTCTTTACAACAATAACACTAAATAAGAACGGTTTTAGTTCTTACAGTTATTGCCCTAGGTTGGGGTGTCTGGTCATGTTAGCAAAAAAGTTTTACCAGTGTCAATGTTCGATAAGAAGTGTCAAAATGTGCACTAAGAAAAATTATGAAAAAAATTCTGTAAAATCGGAAAGACACAGTAAAGCTCTAACATTAGATCTTATAAACCAACCAACCAGAAACAAATTTAAACGTTCATAAAGAAAATCCTTTCGAACTTGTAATATGGGTTTCTACCGCAAAGCTAAGTTTTTTTCTCAGTGTCTTCAACATACACCCTAACAAATACAAAATTATCAATTAACTTAAAATGTATTACTCTATGTACAGAATTAAGTATTTCATAACATTTTTATTGTAAGGACTCATTGCCAAATTACCGCTATCATTTATACTGATCAACATTTAACTACGCTAACAGAAATAACAGAAAAAACAACAACAACAAAAATATAATAATACTCAAGTCAACATCAATGTCATCATCGTACATAAAAAATAATTTGTGACTTTCACGGTTAACAGAACATATACCCAACAAAGTGAGAAAGTATAGGTAACACAGATCATTAAATACCCTAAAATGAACTTACGAAAGGAAACCTGAACAATAGTTTAGTATAAAGCTTGGACTATAGTATAGTCTATAGCCTCGACTATAGTCTATTCCTTAATCTAGTATATACTCTGGAGTACAGTTAAGTCAATGGTCTGGACTATAGTATATGTCCTTGTTCAGTCTAAGCTATATACCATAGTCCATAATCCTTGTCTGGACTATAGTCCAGTCTAATGTCTGGTCTATAGTCGAGCCTATAGTCTGGACTATAGTCTATAGTCTGTACTATAACCTAGTTTATAGTCTGAACTATAGTCTAGTCTATAGTCTGGTCAATAGTCGAGTCTATAGTTTGGACTTTAATCTAGTATATAGTCTGAACTATAGCCTATACTATAGTCCAGACTATAGTCCAGTTAATAGTCTAGACTATAGTCCAGTCTACAGTCTAGACTATAGTCTATAGTCTGGACTATAGTCTATAGTCTGGACTATAGTCTATTGTCTGGACTTTAGTCTAGTTTATAGTCTGGACTTTAGTATATTCTATAGTCTGGACTATAAAATAGACTAAAGTCCAGACTATAGACTGGACTATAGTCTAGACTATTGACTGGACTATAGTCTAGACTGGACTATAGTCTAGACTGGACTATAGTATATTCTATAGTCTGGACTATAAACTAGACTAAAGTCCAAGACTATAGATTATAGTATAGACTATAGACTGGACTATAGTCTAGACTATTGACTGGACTATAGTCCAGTCTATTATTTAGACTATAGTCTAGTCTATAATCTAAACTATAGTCTGTAGCCTGGACTATAGTCTAGTCTATAGTCTGGACTTTAGTCTAGTTTATAGTCTGGACTTTAGTATATTCTATAGTCTGGACTATAAACTAGACTAAAGTCCAAACTATAGACTATAGTCCAGACTATAGACTATAGACTGGACTATAGTCTAGACTGGACTATAGTCTAGACTGGACTATAGTATATTCTATAGTCTGGACTATAAACTAGACTAAAGTCCAAGACTATAGATTATAGTATAGACTATAGACTGGACTATAGTCCAGTCTATTATTTAGACTATAGTCTAGTCTATAATCTAGAATATAGTCTAGTCTGTAGCCTGGACTATAGTCTAGTCTATAGTCTGGACTTTGGTCTAGTATGTAGTCTGGACTATAGTCTAGTCTACAGACTGTGCTATAGTCTAGTCTATAGTCTGGTGTATAGTCGAGTCTATAGCCTGAAATAAAGTTTAGTCTATAGTCCGGTCTAAAGACTAGTCTATAACCTGGACCTAAATCTATTCTATAGTCTGGACTATAGTATACCCAATGGTCTCGTCTATAGTCTATTCTATAGTCTGAACTAAAGTCTAGTCTATATTCTGGACTATAGTCTATTCTATTGTGTGGAATTTAGTCTAGTCTATAGTCTGGACTATAGTCTAGTCTATAGTCTAGTCTATAGTCTGGTCTATAGTTTAGTCTATAGTCTCGACTATTGTTTAGTCGATAGTCCGGTCTAAAGACTAGTCTATAAGCTGGACTTAAATCTAGTCTATAGTCTGGACTTTAGTATACACTATAGTCTAGTCTATAATCTGGACCATTATCTAATCTCTAGTCTGGACTATAGTCTAGTCTATAGTCTGCACTATATTCTAGTCTATAGTCTGGACTTTGTCTAGTCTATAGTCTGGACTTTGGTCTAGTCTATGGTCTGGAGTACAGTATATTCTATAGTCTGGACTAAAGTCTAGTCTATATTCTGCACTATAGTCTATTCTATTGTCTGGAATTTAGTCTAGTCTATAATCTGGACTTAAGTCTAGTCTATAGGCTGGACTATAGTCTAGTCTACAGACTGTACTATAGTCTAGTCTATAGACTGAACTATAGGCTAGTCTATAGACTGAACTATAGTATAGTCTATTGTCTGGTCTTTAGTCTAATCTATAGTCTGGACTATAGTCTAGTCTGTAGTCTGGATTATAGTCTAGTTTATAGTCTGCACTATAGTCTAGTCTATAGTCTGGACTATAATCTAGTTTTAGTCTAGTCTATAGTCTGAACTATAGTCTGGTCTATAGTCTGGACTATAGTCTAGTTTGTAGTCTAGTCTATAGTCTGAACTATAGTCTAGTTTATAGTCTAGTCTATAGTCTAGACTATAGCCTGGGCAATAGTCTAGTCCATAGTCTACACTATAGTCTAATCTACAGTCTGGGCTATAGGTTAGTCTATAGTATCTTCCATAGTGTGGATTATAGTCTAGTCTTTGAGTACACTGAAGTATAATCTAGTCCATAGTCTAGCTAAAAATCTTGACTATAGTACTCTCAAACGTAATGTCTTCGTTTTTGTTTATTAGTTATTAACATTAGGTCAAAGGCATACTGACCTACCTCCTCACTTAATTGGTGTAGGGCATAAAAAACTACAAAACCCAAAACCATTTCAAATGTTTCGCATAATACTCGTATTAAACCAATTTTAATAACAACTATAAAAAGAAAAACACCAAGCGGACAAACAGAAGAATACACAGGATAAATTGTTAAATTAAACCCCTAAAAATATATCTGTTTATAAAAACATTTTTATTTTCATAACATTCCATTGTTTCCTCTTTTTTTGTTTTACATTTAATGTTAAACCAAAATTCAACACAAAACTGACCGACCATATGTTGCAAAGAGCTAAAGAAGAAAAAGAATTTAACGAGTATAAACCACTAAAAAAAGGACATATGTTGTAGCTACATACACTGCCACTCTAAGGTGTATAGACCATGTTAAACGAATAAAAAATTGTTAACATTACAAACAAACACTAGTAGTTGTAGTTGTTGTTGTATCTAGGTCGCATACACTTTCAGTAGTTTTAAACAAACAGTGTTCTTTTGAACACATACCAGAAATAACTTAAATGCAAGCAAACCCAAACCAGACCAAATCGAGCCAAACCAAACCATTAAAACTGAAACAAAAAAAAAAACAGGACATAAAAATGAACACACACGCAAGGACAGACATACCGACCAATGTACAAACACACTTCCACACACATGTCAGAATTATCCTTATAACACAACAATGGCTAAAAGACAATTTTTAAGGTCAAATGCAACCGCAACATGTTGCAACAAACAAGAATAGCGACGAATGAACAAAACTAACAACAACATCACATAACTAAGATAGTATGAGAGGCTCATTCAATTGAAAAGATATGGTTATGCATACACATTCATATTCGTACATAAATGCATTATGGACCAGGAACTATAGCAACAGCAGTTCTGGTATTAACAACAACAACAACAAGAATAATAAACATTAAGTGGCTATATCTCTTTAAATGCGACGACCATAAAAGAGTTTTATGTCAATCGTTTTACCTAGGCAGAGTAGAGTGATATTGTGTATTTGAGCTTATGTTTGTAACGTGACAAAGTAATATCTTTAGTATAAATTGTGGATTATAGTGTCGACCATAGCTGGCTTACTATAAACTAGACTATACCAGTATAGATTATAATCCCGACTATAGTTAAGTCAATAGACCATTGTCCAAACTATTGTCTGTACAATAGTCCAATCTATAGTCTGGCCAATAATCTGGTCTATAGTGCCTAGTGTAGATATGAGTAGAGTGCATAGTCAGCAATATAACATAGTCTATAGTATAATGCAGAATCTGGATTATAGTGTTGCCTATAGTCTGGACTATAGTTTGACTTTAGTCTGGACTACATTCTGTTTAAAGTTTGGATTATAGTCTGTCTAAAATCTGGATTATAGTGTTGCCTATAGTCTGGACTATAGTTTGTCTTTAGTCTGGACTATAGTGTGATGAAAGTCTGGACTACAGTCCGTCTAAAGTTTGGATTATAGTCTGTCTATAGTCCGAAATATAGCCTGTATATAGTCTATCTGGACTATAGTCTATCTATAGTCTGGACTATAGTCTGGATTATAGTCTACCTATAGTCTGGACTATAGTCTATCTATAGTCTGGACTATAGTCTATCTATAGTCTGGACTATAATCTATCTATAGTCTGGACTATAGTCTATCTATAGTCTGGACTATAGTCTATCTATAGTCTGGACTATAGTCTATCTATAGTCTGGACTATAGTCTATCTATAGTCTGGACAATAGTCTATCTATAGTCTGGACTATAGTCTATCTATAGTCTGGACTATAGTCTATCTATAGTCTGGACTATAGTCTATCTATAGTCTGGACTATAGTCTATCTATAGTCTATCTATAGTCTGGACTATAGTTTGCCTATAGCCTGGACTATAGCCAGGAGTATAGCCTGAAATATGGTATGCCTATAGTCAAGAATAAAGTCTGCCTATAGCTCGTCTACAGTGGTAAATATAGTCCTGTCAATAGTCTGGTCTATGGTACTGCCTATAGTCTGGACTAAAGTCTGCACATATTGTGGACTACAGTCCTGTCCATAATCTAGTCTATAGTAAAGTCTATACTCTATTCTGTCTATAGTCTAGGCTATAGTCTAGTCTATTGTCTAGGATATAATCTAGTCTATATTCTAGGCTATAATCTAGCCTTTTGTCTATCCTATAGTCTGGTCTATAGTCTAGTCTGAAGTCTAGTCTATTCTCTGGGCTATAGTCTATAGTTTAGTACAGTCTATAGTCTAGGCTATAGTCTAATCTACTGTCTATGCTATTGTCTAGTGTCTACTCTACAGTCTAGCCTACTGTCAGTCTATAGGCTAAAGTTTAGGTCTACGAGCTAGACTTTAGTCTAAACTATAGTTTAATCTATAGTCTAGTGTATAGTCTATGGTTTAGTTTATAGTCTAGTCTATAGCCAAGTCAGTAATCAAGTCTACTGTCTAGTCTGTTGTCTAGTTTATAGTACAGTCTATAGTCTAGTCAATTGTCTAGTCTAAAGTCTAGTCTATAGTCTTGTCTGTAGTCTAGGCTTAAGATTAGTCTATTTTCTAGGCAATAGTCTAGTCTATTGTCTAGACTATAATCTAGCCTATAGTCTTATCTCTATTCTAGGCTATAGTCTAGATTATTGTCTAGTCTATAGTCTATTGTCTATGCTGTAGTCTAGTCTATAGTCTAGGCTATTGTCTAGCCTATAGTCTGTTTATAGTTTAGTCTATAGTCTGTTTATAGTCTAGTCTATAGTCTAATCTATAGTCTAGTCTATAGTCTGGTATATAGTCTAGTCTGTAGTCTAAGCAATTGTCTAGTCTGTAGTCTAGTCTATAGTCTAGTCTATATTCTAGGCTATAGTCTAATCTATTGTATATTCCATAGTTCATTCTAATGTCTATGCGATAGTCTAGTCAATAGTCTAGGCTATTGTTTAGTCTGTAGTCTAGTCTATAGTCAGGTCTACATTCTAGTTTATAGTCTAGTCTATTGTCTAGTCTATTGTCTAGTCTATAGTCTAATCTATTATCTAGTCTATAGTCTAGCCTACTGTCTAGTCTATAGGCCATAGTCTAGTCTATAGTCTAGTGTGCGGGCTAGTCTTTAGTATATACTATATTACAGTCTATAGTTTTGTGTATAGTCTAGTCTATAGTGCAGTCTATTGTCTAGTCAATAGTGTAGTCTACAGTCTAGTCTATAGGCTATAGCCTAATCTGTAGCCTAGTGAACGGGCTAGTTTTTAGTCAAGACTATAGTTTAGTTTATACTCCAGTGTATAGTCTATAGTCTAGTCTGTGGTCTAGTGTATTGTCAGGTCTATAATATAGACTAGTCTATAGTCAATCAATAGTCCATATTCTAGTTTTTGTTATAGCCTACAGCCTGCTTCAGCTTTTTATGCCATTGTGCATTTTGTGGATTTTATCCTGTCACGAGAGTGTCAGTTATGTGGTATTTTCATTACCATAAACCAATGAAAATATGTTTGTATTGTTTTTAAAATAAAATGCAACAACGAAACCTAAAGAACAAAACCATTTTATTTACTTAATATAGATATACAAAATTGAAAAAGTGAATGGAAAAATATTATTTATATAGCACAGCTTACTGATAGCTTAAGGCTGTATGGGATTTCGTTTTTAATGAAAAAAAGTAAAGTTTTATTAAATTTTTTCGAATACAAAAGATTTATAAAAATGCAATATGTTAAATGATGATATGTATACCGCTGTTACAGCTTTGACAGGAACGTAAACTACTTATGCGTTAAGTTAATTAACTAAATGAGAATTATATTGTGATATGTATCCGGAAATAAATTTAATTAAATTTACCATAAATTGTTGACAGAATTATTAAAAATTACTGGTTACTTTTGCAACTATTTACTCTATATTCATTATATATTTATCATAATTTCTATCAAACTAAGTATAAACAGCTTTAGTATAAATTTCCATAGAATTTTTCCTAAGCCAATAAAGGAATAAAATGGAAAATCTCGTTTATCTTTTTCATAGTTATAGTATGAATAATGCATATCTTTCAATGCTGTCTCCATATTAAACTCTTTTTCTAGCTGTTGGAAAATGATTATAAGTGTTTTTGTTTTAAACATTTATGGTCTTTATTTTATCATACGACTACAAACTATTTTTGCATGAATTTATAATAGCTGAAGGGATAATCAGAAAATACTTATACTCATGTCTATGTAAGTGACTGTAAAGATGTTTGCATGAAAATGATAGAGTGCATATTATGAGATATTTTGACATATAATGTCATTTTGTATAATTAGGGTAATGGAGATTTTTCAGGGACAGGAATCAATAAAGGTCTAGGATACAGTACAATTTTAAATCTAGATTGCAGACTATTGTCAGGACTATAAATTGATCTAGACAAGAGACTATAAATCAGTCCATAGGCTATAGACTGATCTATATTCTCGACTATAGGCTGATAAATAATCTTGCAACAGATCTGGATCGATAGTCCAGATTGTAGATTGATCTACAGTTACAATAGACTGATAAATAGTCAACATTCTGAACTATAGTATACAGTATATATGTATAATAAACTAATCTATAGTATAGACTATACACTGATCTATCGTCCACACTATAGACTGATCTACTAAATAGTCTAAGCTTTAGACTGATCTATATTCTGGACTATAGACAGATATATAATCTGTACTGTAGACTGATTTAAAATCTATAGATGGATCAATAATCTTGACAATATATGGATCTTTAATCTGGACTATAGCATGATTTATATTCTGGATTATAGACTAATCTATGTTCTCGACTATAGACTGATCTATGTTCTGGACTATAGAATGATCTATAGTCTGGACTATAGAATGATCTATAGTCTGGACTATAGAATGATCTATAGTCTGGACTATAGAATGATCTATAGTCTGGACTATAGAATGATCTATAGTCTGGACTATAGAATGATCTATAGTCTGGACTATAGAATGATCTATAGTCTGGACTATAGAATGATCTATAGTCTGGACTATACAATGATCTATAGTCTGGACTATAGAATGATCTATAGTCTGGATTATAGAATGATCTATAGTCTGGACTATAGAATGATCTATAGTCTGAACTATAGAATGATCTATAGTCTGGACTATAGAATGATCCATAGTCTGGACCAGTGAATGATCTATAGTCTGGACTATAGATTGATCTATAGTCTGGACTATAGAGTGATCTGCAGTCTGGACTATAGAATGATCTACAGTCTGGACTATAGACTGATCTATAGACTGGACTATAGACTGATCTATAGTCTGGACTATAAACTGATCTATAGTCTGGACTATAAACTGATCTATAGTCTGGACTATGAACTGATCTATAGTCTGGACTATAGAATGATCTATAGAATGGACTACAGAATGATCTATAGTCTGGACTACAGAATGATCTATAGTCTGGACTATAGAATGATCTATAGTCAGGACTATAGCATGATCTATAGTCTGGACTATAAACTGATCTATAGTCTGGACTATAGAATGATCTATAGTCTGGACTATAGAATGATCTATAGTCTGGACTATAGACTGATCTATAGTCTGGACTATAAAATGATCTATAGTCTGGACTATAGAATGATCTATAGTCTGGACTATAAATTTATCTATAGTCTGGACTATAAACTGATCTATAGTCTGGACTATAAACTGATCTATAGTCTGGACTATAAACTGATCTATAGTCTGGACTATAAACTGATCTATAGTATGGACTATAAACTGATCTATAGTCTGGACTATAGAATGATCTATAGTCTGGACTTTAGACTGATCTATACTCTGATCTATAGACTGATCTATAGTCTGGGCTATAGACTGATGTATAGTCTGCACTATAGATTGATACTGATCTATAATCTAGAATATATACTGATCTATAGTCTTGACTATACTCTGATCTAAAGTCTTGACTATATACTGATCTATAGTACTGACTGTACACTGATCTATAGTCTAGACTATAGACTTATCTATTTATATTCTGATGTATATCCTAGACTACAGACTGATCTATAGTGTAAATTATAGATTAATCTATAGTCTGGGCTATAGACTGATCCATAGACTGATCTTAAATCTGCACTATAGATTGATTGATCTATATTCCAGACTATATACTGATCTATAATCTAGAATATATACTGATCTATAGTCTTGACTATACACTGATCTAAAGTCTTGACTATATACTGATCTATAGTATAGACTATAAACTGATCTATATTCTGATAGTATATTATGGAATGTAGACTTATCTATCTGCAAGACTATAGATTTATATTTTTCCTATTAATTGATCTATAGTCTAGGCTATAGAGTGATTTATATTATGGGCTATAAACTGATCAAGTCTAGACTGGAGACTGATCTATAGTTTAATAGATTAATCTATCTTAGTTTTATCCCTTTTTAGACCTCAATTATTGCATCACCCTAATAGCTAAATATTCCTAACAACTTGACTAACTCTAGTAGTAGTACTAGTATGAGTAGTAAAGGATTTGTTTGTCATCATCTTTTTAAACATTTATAACTGAAATATTATAATATTTTATGCTTTTCTATTGCGAATATAAATTTTATGCATATTTTATAGATAAATATTTGTGTGTTATATCACTCAAAAAAAAAAAAGAAAAAACTCTATTTGTATTATCAATATGTCTAGCAATAGAAATATTTAAAGCGTGTATTATCTTCATCATCGTCAACACATTTAGCATTTCAACATTTAAGAAAAAAATTTCTATATATTTTATTAAAACATCAGTAACAATGACATTCCGAAATGCGGAAAAATGGAGAGAATATAAACGACAAAAAAAGGAAATCTATTTTAGCGTTTCAATAACCCTAAATGACACAACAATGTGAAAACGTTTCTTTTTTAACGACGTTGATGATGATGATGATGTTGTATATGTATTATGGTGTCGACCAGGATGAGAACAATTTTCCTATTATGGATTTTGCCTTTATGGAATTTTTATTACAGATGTGATATGCATAAAGAAATAATAATATTAACAAAATGATATTATAAATTTATTTTATAATCATAATTGATAAACGGATGCTGGCTGGGTGTGATGAAAAGAATCCAATCGTTTGTGTATATTTTTTTATAAAATGTTTATTGGAAATGATTGATAACTGATAACAATTATAGCTATTAAGGATATTTCTTTATTATGGAAAATAAGTATTCAAAAAAAAAACTGTCAAAATCTTTAAAAGAATAAAATATCTTAAAGGCAAATATCCTGGTAAAATCTGTTTAAATAGTTTCCGGTTTTTAAATTTCTAAAATCATTTGGATTCAATGGTATAAACTGCCAATTAAAAACACAATAACTTTTGCAACAAATTATTGTTTATTACACTTTAAACTGTAATATAAAAACGATAAAATTTTCGTTATTTCGTCCATTTAATGAATAAACGGAGGTGTCAACAGAACTATTAAAAACTCATTCTGTTGCAAGAACAGCAAATTTGTATGGCACACAGATGTTGCAACAGCTCTACTTATACTATTCTTCTGCAGTATTTTATTTTTCAGTCATATTAAGAAAATTGCCAAAAAAAAGCTCTTAATATCTACAAGTTAATACAAAAATTGAAAAAGTAAAATGGATGAAAAATACTTTGTAAATGAAAGCATTTAAGTTTAATAATCTAAATTACTTACAGAAAAAAAAAGTACCCTACACTAACACTTATAAACATATAATATGGTTACTCTGATTTGCTTCTCTAACAATTCTAGTTTCACAAATTTAAATTGTTCTTTAAAATGTTTAACACACTATAATCAAATATTTATATTTAGTAGAGTACATTTTATAGTCTTTCTTACAGTACTTTTTATTGTTCTTTTACTTTTTCGCCTTAAACACTCACTTTTAAATAAACAACTTTTTCAACAATAAACAAAAATAAAATTAAAAGAACAAAAATGACTTAAGTATAAAACTTAAGCATGCAACATGGAACGCATGTTGCAGCAACAACTAACAATTGATTGCCAAGAACATGAGCAGAGTTTATAGAACGGAAGGACTGTTAAAAGTATTTAAGTGCCAAGAAAGTCTTAAGTTCATTCGTAAAATACTTAAATAGAATTGTTCAAAAAAATAAGGTCATGAGGAAATTTGAAAAGGAAAAATAAGAAAGTTACACGATAAAGTCGAATATAAAGTCGAGATTATAAAATAATCTAAAGTATACACTATAGACCAATCTATAGTCGGAAATATAGATTAATCTATAGTCGGGACTATAGACTGATCCATAACAAGGAATCTATATATCTATAGTTAGGACTAAGATTGATCGGAAGTCAGGACTACTTATCTGAAGTCCGGTCTATACAGTGATCTATAGTCAGAACTATTGACTGATCTGTAGACTTCTCTGCACTCAGGATTATAATTAGATGAATCTATAGTTAGGACTACAGATTGATCTATAGTCAGTCAGATCTACAGACTGATCCATAGTCAGGTCTCTATACTGATCTATAGTCTGCACTATAGACTGATCTATAGTCAGGACTATAGACTGATCTACAGTCAGGACTATAGACTGATCTATAGTCAGGACTATAGACTGATCTATAGTCAGGACTATAGGATGATCTATAATAAGGAATATAGACTGATCTATAGTCAGAACTATAGACTGATCTATAGTCAGAACTATAGACTGATCTATAGTCTAGACTATAGACTGATCTATAGTCTAGACTATAGAATGATCTATAGTCTGGACTATAGAATGATCTATAGTCTGGACTATAGAATGATCTATAGTCTGGACTATAGAATGATCTATAGTCTGGACTATAGAACGATCTATAGTCTGGACTATAGAATGATCTATAGTCTGGACTATAGAATGATCTATAGTCTGGACTATAGAATGATCTATAGTCTGGACTATAGAATGATTTATAGTCTGGACTATAGAATGATCTATAGTCTGGACTATAGAATGATCTATAGTCTGGACTATAGAATGATCTATAGTCTGGACTATAGAATGATCTATAGTCTGGACTATAGACTGATCTATAGTCTAGACTATAGAATGATCTATAGTCTGGACTATAGAATGATCTATAGTCTGGACTATAGAATGATCTATAGTCTGGACTATAGAATGATCTATAGTCTGGACTATAGAATGATCTACAGTCTGGACTATAGAATGATCTATAGTCTGAACTATAGAATGATCTATAGTCTGGCCTATAGAATGATCTATCGTCTGGACTATAGAATGATCTATAGTCTGGATTATAGAATGATCTATAGTCTGGACTATAGAATGATCTATAGTCTGGACTATAGAATGATTAATAGTCTGGGCTATAGAAAGATCTATAGTGTAGACTATAGAATGATCTATAGTCTGGACTAAAGAATCATCTATAGTGTGGACTATAGAATGATCTATTGTCTAGACTATAGAATTACTATAGTCTGGACTATAGAATTACTATAGTCTGGAGTATAGAATGATCTATAGTCTGGACTATAGAATGATCTATAGTCTGGACTATAGAATGATCTATAGTCTGGACTATGGAATGATCTATAGTCTGGACTATAGAATGATCTATAGTCTGGACTATAGAATGATCTATAGTCTGGACTATAGAATGATCTATAGTCTGGACTATAGAATGATCTATGGTCTGGACTATAGAATGATCTATAGTCAGGACTATAGAGTGATTTACAGTCTGGACTATAGAATGATCCATATTTTGGACTTTAGAAAGATCTAAAGTGTGAACTATAGAATGATCTATAATCTGGACTTCAAAATTATCCATATTTTGGACTATAGAAAGATCTATAGTGTGAACTATAGATTGATCTATATTCCGGTCTATGGAATGATATATAGTCTCAACTATAGAATGAACTATAGTCCGGAATATAGAATGATCTATAGTCTGGACTATAGAATAATCTATAGTCTGGACTATAGAAATATCTACCTATAGTCTAACCATAGAAAAATGGATATTTTGAACTATAAAATGATCTATAGTCCAGAATATGGAATAATCTATGGTCTGGACTATAGAATGTATATAATTAAGACCATAATTTTTCCCATTGGGTCCGCTCTAAAAAAGACTTTATTCCACAAGAACTTTGTTACTTTACAATACTTTTCCTTAGTTTATGTTTAAACGTTATTTTTTTCAGAATTTTTTTTCGCTTAAAAGGCGTAAACCACACAATACTTCAGTTGTTCTTTCTTTTGTACATTCTTTCATTTCCTCAAGTATTTTGGTCTTGGACTAAACAATATAGTTCGAGTACAATTGTTGTCGTTTACTATATATTTGTGTTGATTTTAAAGTGGGTACTGTTTAAAAGGAAAAAATTGTGTGTTTTTAGGTCAAATTGTTGCGAATTGGATTGTTTTGCAAGTTTTACTTAAACGATTTTAGTTAAAAAGTAAGAAACGAGAATTATATTTAAGAATAATCTTATATAGAGGATAAAAAGGGAAATATTTTTTGGGCTAAGTCTTCTTTCGCCATAAGCAATATCACAATGTTTATAATTACATATTTTGTCTTCGTTCTACCTTCAAACTCAACTCAATATTGCCGTTTTTTAAATTTTGTTTGTCTTCCTCTTCAGTTGTTGTCATTGCTGCGGTCAATATAACCATGAACTAGACATGATGCAGTAAACCAAACACTCTTAACTAAAGAACTTGCCACAGCAGCATGTTTGTCATGCTGCATATAAGCATGTTTGCTATGATAAACATTTCTTTTAAATAACCCTGCTGTTTGAGGTAACCATATCAATAAATCCTTTCTAGATTATGTAGGACCATTAAAGTGATCATGGATTTGTTTTCCATTCATTTTAAAAAAGAACAAACTATACAAAAATATATCAAAATCCAACTTATTTGCTGCATATTTGGAAAAAATTATCTTCCAAAAAGGGGTTCGGTGTATCCCTTGTAAAACTGTTAGAAAGTAAACAACTCTGTCGATTAGTTCGTCTGGCATGTCTTTGTGTATTTATTTGAACATCTGCTAGATGTTACACTTTAACACTCTGTTCATTGTCTTCTTCTTACTAAATACATCTTTCCTTTAGACATCTTCTTAAGTCCTTGCATCTAGAGTCTTTTATTTTGAAATTTATTTCTTTGCCACTTGTGTGCTTAAGAAATACACACCCCCGTTTTTTGGGTTTTAATATACTGTACGACGAGTATTGTTGCAACATTTACAATGTTGTTCGGTGGCTTATAGTTTGTTGTAGTGGCATTTGTTGGTATTATTTCATGTTTTAGTTGTTCTTGTTGTTTGTTTTATTTTTGTAATTACAAATTTTAATTTATTTGTTAGATCCTTTTTTAAGGATTTTCTTGTTTCTTATAGAGAATGTTGTTTCGAGTTTTGTTGTTTTTTTTTTTCTTTTTTTAATTTAGCCTTCATCATGTTCGTATAAAGGTATAGACTGTAAGTTTGTCATTCCGTTTTTACTATAGACTAGAGAATAACCAAGAATATAAACAAGCTAATACTTAGTATAGAATGTAGAACAGACTATAGACTGGACCACGGTATAGACTAGACTATACACTACAGTTCAGACTATAGACCAGACTATAGTTCAGACTATAGTCCAGACAATAGACTAGACCATAGTCCAGACTATAAACTAGACTATAGTCCAGACTATAGACTAGACTATAGTCCACACTATAGACTAGATTATAGTCCACACTATAGGCTAGACTTTAGTCCAGACTATAGACTAGACTATAGTCCAGACTATAGACTAGACTATAGTCCAGACTATAGACTAGATTATAGTCCAGACTATAGACTATACTATTTTCCAGACTATAGACTATAGTCCAGACTATAGACTAGACTATATTCCAGACTATAGACTATAGTCCAGACTATAGACTATAGTCCAGACTATAGACTATACTACAGTCCAGACTATAGACTATACTACAGTCCAGACTATAGACTAGGCTATAGATTGGACTTTAGGCCAGTGTATTGTCTAGACTATAGACTAGACCATAGTCACGCCTACAGTCCAGACTATAGACTACACTATAGTCACGACTATAGTCCAGACTATAGACCAAACTATAGACTACATTATAGTAACGACTACAGTCCAGACTATAGATTAGACTATAGTCCAGACTATAGACTAGCCTATAGACTATACTATAGTCCAGACTATAGACTAGATTATAGTCCAGACTATAGACTAGACTAGACTATAGTCCAGACTATCGACTAGACTTTAGTCCAGACTATCGACTGGACTATAGTCCAGATTATCGACTAGACTATAGTACAGACTATAGATTAACTATAGTCCAGACTATAGACTAGACTATAGTCCAGACTATAGACTAGACTATAGTCCAGACTATAGACTAGACTATAGTCCAGACTATAGACTAGACTATAGTCCAGACTATAGACTAGACTATAGTCCAGACTATAGACTAGACTATAGTCCAGACTATAGACTAGACTATAGTCCAGACTATAGACTAGACTATAGACTAGACTATAGTACAGACTTAGACTAGACTATAGTCCAGACTATAGACTAGACTATAGTCCAGACTATAGACTAGACTATTGTCCAGACTATAGACTAGACTATAGTCCAGACTATAGACTAGACTATAGTCCAGACTATAGACTAGACTATAGTCCAGACTATAGACTAGACTATAGTTCAGACTATAGACTAGCCTATAGTCCAGACTATAGACTAGACTATAGTCCAGACTATAGACTAGACTATAGTCCAGACTATAGACTAGACTATAGTCCAGACTATAGACTAGACTATAGACTAGACTATAGACCAGACTATAGTCCAGACTATAGACTAGACTATACACCAGACTATAGACTAGACTATAGACCAGACTATAGACTAGACTATAGACTGGACTATAGACTGGACTATAGTTCAGATAATGTCGACTAGACTATAGTCGAGGCTATAGACCAGACTATAGACTATTCTATAGTACAGACTATAGACTAGCCTTTAATCCAGACTATAGGCCACAGTCGAGTCTTTAGTCTTTAGTCCAGACTAAACTATCTATTTGTTCTGATCATTTCTACATTCTCTTACAATTCGATATTGGACTTAGAAGGACTGACATGGTTCGGTGCAACCAAACACACTACTGATATTTATTGCTAGTGATTTCGGTTTATAAGAATTTAATATGCAATTTTTATTTTTATTTGCAATTTTCCATGCACGGTGGGCCATAAAATTTTAAATTTAAATGACGCATTAGTTGTCTTATACATAGAAATCTAATGTACTTATATATCACTCACAAAACATATGTATGTATATTAGAGTGGGTCGGTCTCTATGGACAAAAAAAAAGTTGTGTCAGTCACCCCCTAGGATTAAAGATATGTTAATAACATTTCCAAAAATATAAAAAATATTTTTTTGCCACGCCTAGAAATACCGCCCTTTTTGTTTTTCATATATTACGCCGCCATTTTAAGTCCGATCGTAACATGTCATATATCAATATTTATGGCTTGACTGTAGCTATATTTCACCCTTAGAAAATTTTTTAATTCGACGTGATATTCTATGCTCGACTTCTGATATCTCGGATCCTTCCCCAAAATCTAAAATTGTGGCTATACTGGAATAAAGTACATTGAATTATATGAACTATTAGCTTTTAAAATGCTCACTTTTATGCATAAACACCTATTTTATAGATTTTTAAAAATGTTCAAGTATTTATCAACCATTCTCACAACAAACAATTAATTTGCCAGGAAAAACAGTAGAACATTTTTTAAATGAACTATATAAAACAGAAATCCTTTTCATTTTTTCAGTTGCAAACCATTTCAGATCATACTTCCTTTCAAAATAACATAAAGTTAACTATGTATGTACATATATCCTACAGCAATATAGTGGTTTATGTCCGTCCGACTATAAGTCGCAATTTTCCAAATAATTTGATGAAAATAGGCTTAAATATTTAATTTTACCAAAGGACGAAGTTGTTTAAAAATGGATTAAATTGGAGCTCTTAATTGCGGCTAGTCGTTATTTCCCTCTTAAACACTTCCATTATGATGAAATTCTGCATATCTAACTCCTATATGAACATAAATCCCTCCACCAGCCTAGCTCCCATATATAGTCTCTTTCAGAAAATCAGTTTTTCATCAATAAATTTCTTAAAAAGAACAAATTTCAGTATAAATGCCTTATTAAATAAGAAATCACATTTTAGATATATTCATAACTGGTATCATATGGTCGGCCATTCCCGATTAATATTTTTTTAATAGTTTTTATTTCAAGAACTTCTTTAAAAATATATAACTATTTAAGAAAAGTTAATCTATCATTAAATAAATTTATTACATTGTATAAAAATTAGTGTAAACATTTTTGAAAATTGTTAAAAAAAAGAAACATGCAAGTAATTGTATGGTAAAAACATGAAATATTTTTATAAAGCATAACTCTTTAATTTTGCACAGATTTTTATAAAATAAAATGTTTAGTTTTTATGTACCTATGTGATTTTGTTATTAATTAATAAAATTAAATGCTGAATAAAATTATCATTCTTGTGTTAAGATAAGGGCAGAATGAAATTTGTGTATTGTAAATTAATTTGAAAAAATAGTTTTCGACCATATCCCTAGCAAATTAATTGTTTGTAGTTAGAACTATACAGGTATTTTTAAATACCTGTAAAATAGCTGTTTATGCATAAAACTGAGCATTTTAAAAGCTAATAGCTCATATAATTAAATATACTTTATTCCAGTATAGCCACATTTTTAGATTTTGGAGAAGGATCCGAGATATCAGAAGTCGCGCATAGAATATGATGTCGAATTAAAAAATTGTCTAAGAGTGAAATATAGCTACAGTCAAGCCATAAATATTGATATATTATATGTTACGATCGGACTTAAAATGGAGGCGTAATATATAAAAAACAAAAAGGGCGGTATTTTTATGTTTTTGAAAATGTTATTAACATATCTTTAATCGTAGGGGGTGACTGACTCAATTTTTTTTTTCGACCCACCCTAATGTATATCCATTTTTAATATATACAAATTTCTGAATTCCTCTTCACAAATTACTAATGTTTAGCCCACTGTATTGCTAGTAGTTTGCAACACTATATTAACGCTTTTAACAATTTCTTGCGCTTATTGAGTGTATTAAAAATGTTTGTTGCTTGTGTTTTTTGTTTTCTTTCGGTCTGTGTACAGACTCTTTACATAAATTCTTTTGTACTAAATATTTTTCTGTTTCTTTCTCCTTTATTTTAATCGTTTGCTTAAGTAATTTTTTGGCGCCCTGGTTAAAGAAGATTTTAATATTTTTTTTTTCTGTAGTTTATTTTTTCTTCACAGCTTATTTTATTGTTTGTATTTATTTACTGCTGCTTGAACTCCTTGTAGCAATTTTCCTTTTTCACTATTTTCCGTTTTTTTTTTTTTGCTAGAAGTGTTAAACTTGTTTTTATTTTATTTAGTTGCTTTTTTAAGGATTCTTTTCCACCTCCTTCTCGTTTCAATCCTTCTTAATTTAAGTACATCTTTGTGTTTTTATTGTTTGGCTGCTGGATATTTGTGTTAAAATATTTTCTAGCTAGTGATTTTTCGAATTCGATTAAGTATCTTGGTCAATTTTCTTAATTACCCTCTTTAATGTAATAAACTTTTTGCCCTTGTTCTTTTTTGTTATTCTCTATATTCCTTAGAATGGGTCTTTTTTCTCGAAGTGTTAAGAAACAAAATTACAAATAATTATACAAAAATAGTGTCAACTGAAGAGGTAATAATTTGTTAGCAAATAATTAAAATAAACAAAAAAAATATATTTTGAGTAGGAGTAAAAATGAGATTAACCTAAAGGGAAAAGGTTAAAAATGAAATTTTCAAATTAACAAAAAGCAATAATTATTATTATTTTTTTTTTTTGATGTCAAAAAGATATTATTAAAAAGGAAATTAAAAAAATTCTAAAATGTTACAGCTTTAGGCATTTTTAGGAAAATGCCTAGGAAATATTTAGCACTGACTGTAGCTAACAGTACATTTGTATATAGCGTAGTCTATAATGTAATCTATTGTCTAATCAAATATCTGGTCTAAACTCTAGTTTACAGTCTAGTCTATAGTCTAGTCTATGGTCTAGTTTATACTCTAGTCTATAGTCCATAGACTAATCAAAAATGTAGTCTATAGTCTAGTCTATAGTCTAGTCTATAGTCTAGTCTATAGTCTAGTCTATGGTATAGTCTATAGTCTAGTCTATAGTCTATAGTCTAGTCTATAGTCTAGTCTATAGTCTAGTCTATAGTCTAGTCTATAGTCTAGTCTATAGTCTAGTCTATAGTCTAGTCTATAGTCTAGTCTATAGTCTAGTCTATAGTCTAGTCTATAGTCTAGTCTATAGTCTAGTCTATAGTCTAGTCTATAGTCTAGTCTATAGTCTAGTCTATAGTCTAGTCTATAGTCTAGTCTATAGTCTAGTCTATAGTCTAGTCTATAGTCTAGTCTATAGTCTAGTCTATAGTCTAGTCTATAGTCTAGTCTATAGTCTAGTCTATAGTCTAGTCTATAGTCTAGTCTATAGTCTAGTCTATAGTCTAGTCTATAGTCTAGTCTATAGTCTAGTCTATAGTCTAGTCTATAGTCTAGTCTATAGCTAGTCTATAGTCTAGTCTATAGTCTAGTCTATAGTCTAGTCTATAGTCTAGTCTATAGTCTAGTCTATAGTCTAGTCTATAGTCTAGTCTATAGTCTAGTCTATAGTCTAGTCTATAGTCTAGTCTATAGTCTAGTCTATAGTCTAGTCTATAGTCTAGTCTATAGTCTAGTCTATAGTCTAGTCTATAGTCTAGTCTATAGTCTAGTCTATAGTCTAGTCTAGTCTAGTCTATAGTCTAGTCTATTAGTCTATAGTCTAGTCTATAGTCTAGTCTATAGTCTAGTCTATTAGTCTAGTCTATAGTCTAGTCTATAGTCTAGTCTATAGTTAGTCTATAGTCTAGTCTATAGTCTAGTCTATAGTCTAGTCTATAGTCTAGTCTATAGTCTAGTCTATAGTCTAGTCTATAGTCTAGTCTATAGTCTAGTCTATAGTCTAGTCTATAGTCTAGTCTATAGTCTAGTCTATAGTCTAGTCTATAGTCTAGTCTATAGTCTAGTCTATAGTCTAGTCTATAGTCTAGTCTATAGTCTAGTCTATAGTCTAGTCTATAGTCTAGTCTATAGTCTAGTCTATAGTCTAGTCATAGTCTAGTCTATAGTCTAGTCTATAGTCTAGTCTATAGTCTAGTCTATAGTCTAGTCTATAGTCAAGTCTATAGTCTAGTTATAGTCTACTATAGTCAAGTCTATAGTCAAGTCTATAGTCTAGTTATAGTCTACTCTATAGTCAAGTCTATAGTCTAGTCTATAGTCAAGTCTATAGTCTAGTCTATAGTCTTGTCTATGGTCTAGTCTATAGTCTAGTCTATAGTCTAGTCTATAGTCTAGTCTATAGTCTAGTCTATAGTCTAGTCTATAGTCTAGTCTATAGTCTAGTCTATAGTCTAGTCTATAGTCTAGTCTATAGTCTAGTCTATAGTCTAGTCTATAGTCTAGTCTATAGTCAAGTCTATAGTCTAGTTATAGTCTACTCTATAGTCAAGTCTATAGTCAAGTCTATAGTCTAGTTATAGTCTACTCTATAGTCAAGTCTATAGTCTAGTCTATAGTCAAGTCTATAGTCTAGTCTATAGTCTTGTCTATGGTCTAGTCTATAGTCTAGTCTATAGTCTAGTTTTAATTTAGTCTTTCCTTTTGTAGTCTTTTTCTGATGTGTTAATCTTCTTCTACTTAAAAATATCCTAGAAGTCATTGATTTCTTAAGACATTCTAAGAAATTTAAAATTTTTTTTATCATTTATTTTTCTTTATTTGCAAAATTGTTTAAATTTAATCCTGTAATTCTGCTCCAGTCAATGATATAAATCAGTCAAGAAAAAAAATAAAACCGAGCAACGAAAATATATAAAACGATAATAAAAATAGTCTAAATAACAGCTGAAACGTCATCAATTTTTGTGTTACAAGATATAAATAAAATGACAAACATAAAAACCATTAAAATAGTATATTTGTTTGACTTTATAAAGACGAGTATATAAAGTTTATATTTGAAAAATAAAGAACTAAAAAACACAACTAAAAAAATTATAGACTTTTGTAAGAAACAGTGGGTGAACAAAAAATTAAGGTAGATTTTTGAAGAATTTTATTTAAGAGGACTTTTTTTAATTTCACATGTATCCATTTTAACTATTTTTTACATTGTTTACATAATGTTAACTATTGTTTACATAATATCAACAGTTTTTATACATTTGTAAAAGTACTGCTTAATAATGTCTACCACTGTACAGCTGCCACGTCCTTTAGTAATTTTAGTTGTTGTTTCTTCTACTAATTTCTTTCAACATAAACAAGTAATACATATTAAATACATCAATGTCCCCGTGTATGTGCAAAGTCCACATAAATGTACAATGTATAAACTGTTTATAGTCTAGTGTAAATTTAAGCACCATTGTTTGTCAAACAAACTCTACAATATTTTATTAGATTTTTCTTTCGTATAAATGACTTTAAAAATGATTTTTCTTTCAATATCCTTTGTTGGTGGCGAAATAAAACATCATAGACACTAAAAGCTTTAACGGAAACACATATAAAACCAAAACACACCCACACATTCATGCTGCAATGGTAACAAAAACTTTCACTTACAGAAATATGTAACAGCAGATGGAGCCATAGGGAAGGGATTCGACCAGCTATTTATTTCAGAACATTAATGGAAAAAACGACATCGTCATCACCACACTACCAACAACATCGTCATCATAAACCAATGAAAGTGATATGTGTGTGTGTGTGTGTTTGAATATGGGATAATGTCTACAAATATGTTGGCCATAATAATCTATTGACCGTTAAAAAACACAACCATACATTAAAACATCCTAAAGAAGGCACAGTGGTTCGCATATGACTACAAACTTGTTAACAAAAAGCTCACCATTCGTCCTTAATTGTCTTTGCTCGATATTTTCATACCGTTCATTCTTAATCTCTACCACTGTGCACTGTGTGTAAGTTTGCGTGAACAAGAAAATTGCGTTTAAATACATTTTTTTATGTATTTCTAAGTATGCGTGTAGAATTTGTCTGTTGAAGTGTGTGCGTGTCTTTAATATTTGTTGCTTTTCAAATCTTTTTTTTTTTTTTTTGTTTTGTTTAAAAAGTGTTCTGTCAAAGAGGCCCTATAGTCAAGACTATAGACTAGACTATAGACTAGACTATAGACTAGACTATAGACTAGACTATAGACTAGTCTATAGACTAGACTATAGACTAGACTATAGACTAGACTATAGACTAGACTATAGACTAGACTATAGACTAGACTATAGACTAGACTATAGACTATAGACTAGACTATAGACTAGACTATAGACTAGACTAGACTAGACTATAGACTAGACTATAGACTAGACTATAGACTAGACTATAGACTAGACTATAGACTAGACTATAGACTAGACTATAGACTAGACTATAGACTAGACTATAGACTAGACTATAGACTAGACTAGACTATAGACTAGACTATAGACTAGACTATAGACTAGACTATAGACTAGACTATAGACTAGACTATAGACTAGACTATAGACTAGACTATAGACTAGACTATAGACTAGACTATAGACTAGACTATAGACTAGACTATAGACTAGACTATAGACTAGACTATAGACTAGACTATAGACTAGACTATAGACTAGACTATAGACTAGACTATAGACTAGACTATAGACTAGACTATAGACTAGACTATAGACTAGACTATAGACTAGACTATAGACTAGACTATAGACTAGACTATAGACTAGACTATAGACTAGACTATAGACTAGACTATAGACTAGACTATAGACTAGACTATAGACTAGACTAATGAATATTAGGCTCCCTATTAGGCCCGATATAGATAATCCCTTTCATTTTTTTCGTGTCTTGTAATGTGCGTGTGTGGGAGAGTTCTGGTGTTTGAAAATAAATATTTGCGCGTGTATGTCTATGACCACTTCTATACTCTCTTACACAACTATAATAACACAATTTTACAAGAAAGGACTGTCATTAGTCGAACTTATGTGTTGTTTCTAGATAACGTGTGAGTAGTTTGAGTTAAAATTTTACTTGTATTTTGTTTTTGTTACAATAACAAAATACAAGTAAAATTTGTGCTCAAACTACTCGCTCGTTATCTAGAAACAACACATTAATTTTATAAGACGATTTTCAAGAAAAATGTAATTTGGTAAGAATTACTTCAATACTCTTCTCGTCAGCTGGCAAAATATTTAATTGCTCACAGTCCTAAACTTTTACATTTGGCATTATAAATGTGTTAGAGAACTTTTTTAGTCTTATAAAACACTCATTCATTCATCCATTCATTCAATTGTAGAGGACCCTTGAGGCGTTTTTATCATCTTCTATTCATTCAACTAAAACTGTATAGAACAACATGATGATGATGATGACGATGACGATGATAAAGAGAAAACCCAAAATGAAATGAAGTAGTAATACAAAACAACAGCAAGACAAATACTTCAAGAAAAAAATAAAATAAATCAACAAACAAACGAAATAAAGAAGTGTCTGTCTAAACAAAAGTCTAAGCTAAAGGGAAAAAAATCCTTAAAATATTTTTGCAGAAAAAAGCTGTAGGGCTTAGAGTTGGTAAATAGTCCGAAAATATTTTAAACATTTAATATCCTTCTATTTTTATTACGAAGAGTAAAAAATTTATAAAACTGTTTGCTCTATTTGTTTAATTTTTTCTATGTTTATTTACTTAGATTGAAAAAACATGCAAATCATTTAATTATAATTTATATTTAAACAAATTTTGTAGTATAATAAACTCTGCAGATATAGGAGAATGAACATTTTAATTAAATTTGAACGTAATTGACAGAAAAATATTTGTACCAAATTTCCATTTTACACTTTCATGCTAAATTTTGCTTTTTCAATGTTTAAAATAAACAAATTAAAGAAATTCTAAAAATTTGCTTAAAATATTACAATTGTTGACATTCTGCAACGAATATATTTTTCATGTAAATTGTGTTAAATTAAATAAATTTTCCTTATTTTAACACAATATATTACTTGTTGACATTATGTAAACAATGTAGTTTTCGTGTAAAACGAAAATTTCTTAAGCTTAAAAACTGAACTAGAACTGAACTGAACTAGAACTGAACTGAACTGAACTGAACTGAACTGAACTGAACTGAACTGAACTGAACTGAACTGACTAGAACTGAACTGACTAGAACTGAACTGAACTAGAACTGAACTGAACTAGAACTGAACTGAACTAGAACTGAACTGAACTAGAACTGAACTGAACTAGAACTGAACTGAACTAGAACTGAACTAGAACTGAACTAGAACTGAACTAGAACTGAACTAGAACTGAACTAGAACTGAACTAGAACTGAACTAGAACTGAACTAGAACTGAACTAGAACTGAAGAACTGAACTAGAACTGAACTAGAACTGAACTAGAACTGAACTAGAACTGAACTAGAACTGAACTAGAACTGAACTAGAACTGAACTAGAACTGAACTAGAACTGAACTAGAACTGAACTAGAACTGAACTAGAACTGAACTAGAACTGAACTAGAACTGAACTAGAACTGAACTAGAACTGAACTAGAAAACTAGAACTGAACTAGAACTGAACTAGAACTGAACTAGAACTGAACTAGAACTGAACTAGAACTGAACTAGAACTGAACTAGAACTGAACTAGAACTGAACTAGAACTGAACTAGAACTGAACTAGAACTGAACTAGAACTGAACTAGAACTGACTAGAACTGAACTAGAACTGAACTAGAACTGAACTAGAACTGAACTAGAACTGAACTAGAACTGAACTAGAACTGAACTAGAACTGAACTAGAACTGAACTAGAACTGAACTAGAACTGAACTAGAACTGAACTAGAACTGAACTAGAACTGAACTAGAACTGAACTAGAACTGAACTAGAACTGAACTAGAACTGAACTAGAACTGAACTAGAACTGAACTAGAACTGAACTAGAACTGAACTAGAACTGAACTAGAACTGAACTAGAACTGAACTAGAACTGAACTAGAACTGAACTAGAACTGAACTAGAACTGAACTAGAACTGAACTAGAACTGAATACTAGAACTGAACTAGAACTGAACTAGAACTGAACTAGAACTGAACTAGAACTGAACTAGAACTGAACTAGAACTGAACTAGAACTGAACTAGAACTGAACTAGAAC
This sequence comes from Lucilia sericata, assembly GCF_015586225.1. Lineage (NCBI taxonomy): Eukaryota > Metazoa > Arthropoda > Insecta > Diptera > Calliphoridae > Lucilia > Lucilia sericata. Next base: position 114,546 of record NW_023994939.1, read on the forward strand.
TGAACTAGAACTGAACTAGAACTGAACTAGAACTGAACTAGAACTGAACTAGAACTGAACTAGAACTGACTAGAACTGAACTAGAACTGAACTAGAACTGAACTAGAACTGAACTAGAACTGAACTAGAACTGAACTAGAACTGAACTAGAACTGAACTAGAACTGAACTAGAACTGAACTAGAACTGAACTGAACTAGAACTGAACTAGAACTGAACTAGAACTGAACTAGAACTGAACTAGAACTGAACTAGAACTGAACTAGAACTGAACTAGAACTGACTAGAACTGAACTAGAACTGAACTAGAACTGAACTAGAACTGAACTAGAACTGAACTAGAACTGAACTAGAACTGAACTAGAACTGAACTAGAACTGAACTAGAACTGAACTAGAACTGAACTAGAACTGAACTAGAACTGAACTAGAACTGAACTAGAACTGAACTAGAACTGAACTAGAACTGAACTAGAACTGAACTAGAACTGAACTAGAACTGAACTAGAACTGAACTAGAACTGAACTAGAAATGAACTAGAACTGAACTAGAACTGAACTAGAACTGAACTAGAACTGAACTAGAACTGAACTAGAACTGAACTAGAACTGAACTAGAACTGAACTAGAACTGAACTAGAACTGAACTAGAACTGAACTAGAACTGAACTAGAACTGAACTAGAACTGAACTGAACTAGAACTGAACTAGAACTGAACTAGAAGTGAACTAGAACTGAACTAGAACATATTAATTATTTAAGCTTTTTCAATAAAACAAACTTCTCTAAATCTTTAAAGCGAATATTGAGAAAACTTCCACAAATGTTATACAATATCTGGACAATAATTTCAACAATTCCTTCATAATATTTTAAGGCCTTTTCTCACAATAGTTTCTTTTCAATATTTTGTTTTGTATTTCTTTTTAGGGTTTTTTAGGTTTCCTTTTGCTGTTTCTTTAGAAGATTAAATGTTATTGATATGCTTACAATGATGCGATGAAAACATTAATTTCCGTTCAAATATCCATTATGCATGGTGGAGTAGTATGTGTGTGTGTATGTATTGTGGTATATTTTTGTTTGCATTACTTGGACGTTCGTTTGTCCTTATAGATGGTTTTATTTCATTTCAATTCTGTTTATTTTTTTGGGGTTTCATTTCCTCTCTTATTTCTTCAGCTTCCCTGTGTTTCGATTTAAAGGCGTTTTTTGATTATTTTCTTACAAGTGGGAGTTTTTTCAGTTGTGTTTTTTATTATTTTTTAAGTGAAAATGAATTTGAAGAAAATTAATTTTCCTTTAACAAGTAGTAATAAAGCTGATGATGGGAGGATAAAAGATAGAAAAAAAATACAAACATCAAGTGATCAACTGGCAGAAATGAACAAAATAAAATAAAGATTTAAGATAATAATAAAAATCAAATCAAAAACTCGTATTCCTTAAGGATTTTTGTAAATTTTATTTATTTATTTGTGTGTTTTTCTTTCGGCTGTGTCATGAATAATAAAGATACATTTAAGCACGTCTTATAATTTTAATTCATTTTCATCTGTTTGACATTTTCTAAACGCTAAAGAGAGTAGGATAAGCAAAAGTTGTTGCTTGATTTTTGGAATATAATTCTATTCATTTTTTTAGTTGTTGGTTTTTACCCAGCAAGCCAAAAAAACCGAAACACGAGGCATTAAGTCTTATAATCTTAATTGTTGACATCATGTAAATAATGAAATTTTCAAGGAATACAATGTTAATACTAACAAAATTTATATAATAAACTAAATTTTCGTTAATTTAGTGAATAATTCAATTTTTTGACATCATGTAAACAATGTACTTTTTATGTAAATAATGTAAAGTATAAATAATATAAAAAAATTGCATTTTCATGTAATATTTCCTTAATTTTGTCAACTAAATCAATTGCTGACATTATCTAAACAACGTCTTTAATAATGTTAATTACTGACATCTTGTAAACAATGTATTTTTTATGTAAATCAAGTAAAATTTACGCAATAATGACAAATTTATTGATATTTAATGTAATATTTCTAGAACTTTGTCAGAAATTCAATTGTTTACATTATGTAAACAATGTAAATTTCATGTAAATTTTGTAAATCATAAATGTTCAAGTTTCAAAAATAAAAAAAAATACATGAAATTTTGAAATTTTTAAAATTTTCCTCAAATTTTAATCGTTGACATCGTGTAAACAATGTAATTTTTATTTAAATAAAGTAACGTGTAGGCAAACAATATAAATTTATTGTGTTTTACGTATTTTTATTAAAATATTAATTGTTGACATTATGTAAATAATGTAATTTTCATGTAATTAATGTAAATAAGTCTTGCTTAAGCTTTAAAAACGAAAACTGGATAAAAATTACTAAAATTTACATCAAATTGTAATTCTTGACATCATGTAAACAATGACAATATTATTGAAATTATGTCAAAAATACACGAAATTCGTACATTTAAATATATTTCTGTAATTTTATTAGAAATTAAATTGTTGACATTATGTAAACAATGTAATTATCGTGTAAATTTTGTAAACTATAAATTTTAAAAATAAAAAATTTATATGAAATTTCGAAATTTTTTAAATTTTCCTCAAATTTTAATCGTTGACATCGTGTAAACAATGTAATTTTCATGTAAATAAAGTAACGTGTAGGCAACCAATATAAATTTATTGTTTTTTACGTGTTTTTATTAAAATAGTAATTGTTGACATTATGTAAATAATGTAATTTTCGTGTAAATAAGTCTTTCTTAAGCTTTTAAAAATTAAACCTGGATAAAAATTACTAAAATTTACATCAAATTTTAATTGTTTACGGAAATAATGTTCTAGTTCAGTTCTAATTCAGTTCTAGTTAAGTTCTAGTTCAGTTCTAGTTAAGTTCTAGTTTCAGTTCTAGTTCAGTTCTAGTTCAGTTCTAGTTCAGTTCTAGTTCAGTTCTAGTTCAGTTCTAGTTCAGTTCTAGTTCAGTTCTAGTTCAGTTCTAGTTCAGTTCTAGTTCAGTTCTAATTCAGTTCTAGTTCAGTTCTAGTTCAGTTCTAGTTCAGTCTAGTTCAGTTCTCAGTCTAGTTCAGTTCTAGTTCAGTTCTAGTTCAGTTCTAGTTCAGTTCTAGTTCAGTTCTAGTTCAGTTCTAGTTCAGTTCTAGTTCAGTTAGTCTAGTTCAGTTCTAGTTCAGTTCTAGTTCAGTTCTAGTTCAGTTCTAGTTCAGTTCTAGTTCAGTTCTAGTTCAGTTCTAGTTCTCAGTTCAGTTCTAGTTCAGTTCTAGTTCAGTTCTAGTTCAGTTCTAGTTCAGTTCTAGTTCAGTTCTAGTTCAGTTCTAGTTCAGTTCTAGTTCAGTTCTAGTTCAGTTCTAGTTCAGTTCTAGTTCAGTTCTAGTTCAGTTCTAGTTCAGTTCTAGTTCAGTTCTAGTTCAGTTCTAGTTCAGTTCTAGTTCAGTTCTAGTTCAGTTCTAGTTCAGGTTCTAGTTCAGTTCTAGTTCAGTTCTAGTTCAGTTCTAGTTCTTCTAGTTCAGTTCTAGTTCAGTTCTAGTTCAGTTCTAGTTCAGTTCTAGTTCAGTTCTAGTTCAGTTCGTTCAGTTCTAGTTCAGTTCTAGTTCAGTTCTAGTTCAGTTCTAGTTCAGTCTAGTTCAGTTCTAGTTCAGTTCTAGTTCAGTTCTAGTTCAGTTCTAGTTCAGTTCAGTTCTAGTTCAGTTCAGTTCTAGTTCTAGTTCAGTTCTAGTTCAGTTCTAGTTCAGTTCTAGTTCAGTTCTAGTTCAGTTCTAGTTCAGTTCTAGTTCAGTTCTAGTTCAGTTCTAGTTCAGTTCTAGTTCAGTTCTAGTTCAGTTCTAGTTCAGTTCTAGTTCAGTTCTAGTTCAGTTCTAGTTCAGTTCTAGTTCAGTTCTAGTTCAGTTCTAGTTCAGTTCTAGTTCAGTTCTAGTTCAGTTCTAGTTCAGTTCTAGTTCAGTTCTAGTTCAGTTCTAGTTCAGTTCTAGTTCAGTTCTAGTTCAGTTCTAGTTCAGTTCTAGTTCAGTTCTCTCAGTTCAGTTCTAGTTCAGTTCTAGTTCAGTTCTAGTTCAGTTCTAGTTCAGTTCTAGTTCAGTTCTAGTTCAGTTCTAGTTCAGTTCTAGTTCAGTTCTAGTTCAGTTCTAGTTCAGTTCTAGTTCAGTTCTAGTTCAGTTCTAGTTCAGTTCTAGGTCAGTTCTAGTTCAGTTCTAGTTCAGTTCTAGTTCAGTTCTAGTTCAGTTTCTAGTTAGTTCTAGTTCAGTTCTAGTTCAGTTCTAGTTCAGTTCTAGTTCAGTTCTAGTTCAGTTCTAGTTCAGTTCTAGTTCAGTTCTAGTTTCAGTTCTAAGTTCAGTTCTTGTTCAGTTCTAGTTCAGTTCTAGTTCAATTTAAAATAAAAACATGATAAAATATACTTAAATTTACGTAAATTTTAATTGTTGACATCATGTAAACAATGACATTTTCATAGAATTATGTAAAAAATACAAAGAAATTATACATTTACCGATATTTCTTTAATTTGTTAAAAAAATCAATTATTTACATTTAGTAAACAATGTATTTTTCATGTCAATTTTATCCCTAACTAGTAAATTCTATACAAATAAGGATTGTAGTTGCCAAAAACTTGCCTGATTTTTTTTTTATAAATATTTAAATAATATTTATATACTACCAGTAGTTTAACCTTCCCCCTACCACCACTCAAAAAAAACAACTTTATTTTTTATACACAAAAAAAAATATAAAATGAAAAGCAGTTAACGACAATGCACGTAATAAAAACATAAATACTGGATGTTGTTACACACACATACACATACTAGAAAAACGTATGCACATATGAGCAACGATAAAACGGAATAAAAATAAAAATAAAACGGAAACGAAATCAAAAAACGAATATTTCTACAGAAAGAGTATTGTCGCCTGAAAAGTTTAAAATTTTTAGGAAAGTAAAAAAAAGTGAGAAAACAACAAAAATTTTGAAACAAAATATCAATACCCTATAGCAAAAAACTGATAAGTATGATAAGAATTGGCATTGTAACTGTTTGACTTAAAAGTGGGCGTAACAAAGGGCGTGACATGGAATTAATATCGATCATATAAAGTTTATAGCTAGATTTAAGGGTAAACATTTTCCAGATATTTTAACCAATATCTGCTCGCAAAATAAAGTGCAAACTTAACAAGAAATTCAAAATATCACTTTCCTTTAAATACAGTACAATTTTAAAATTACACAAAACTTTCAATAAATAAATATTGCTATAGAAATATTTTGTGGTTTTTGTATGCTTTAAAAAGATTTTTATGGTTGGTTCAGGTTTCCTTCAGTTTCCAAAAAAAAAAAAATGAGAGATATTTACCTTTCAGGACAAATGCCAAACAGTATTGCTATGCATTTGAATTGTGGTATATGATTTGAGGTTTAAGTATTTATGAATATGATGTTGATGAAAAATTCCACCTGGAAAAAATGAAGGAGGAGAAATAAAATACAGATACAAACATTCCACAGTATTATATAAATGGTTTGTGTATATGTTTCTTACTAAGAAATACCTACATACATATGTATGTTTGTACATAAAATTTTTTTACATAAAATATTTTTAATTTAAATAGTAGCAAAATTATATAAAATGTTTTTAAGCTTCAGGTATTTTATTTGTTATGTTTAAACAGATAATTTTAAAATTAATAACAACATTAATATTAAATCTGTTAAATAACCTAAGGCATCTTCACAGCATCATAGAAAAAAGTTTTGGTCAGATCAAATAAAGTTCTAGTTCAGTTCTAGTTTAGTTCTTGTTTGGTTCTAGTTCTGTTCTAGTTCTGTTCTAGTTCTGTTCTAGTTCTGTTCTAGTTCTGTTCTAGTTCTGTTCTAGTTCTGTTCTAGTTGTCTAGTTCTGTTCTAGTTCTGTTCTAGTTCTGTTCTAGTTCTGTTCTAGTTCTGTTCTAGTTCTGTTCTAGTTCTGTTCTAGTTCTGTTCTAGTTCTGTTCTAGTTCTGTTCTAGTTCTGTTCTAGTTCTGTTCTAGTTCTGTTCTAGTTCTGTTCTAGTTCTGTTCTAGTTCTGTTCTAGTTCTGTTCTAGTTCTGTTCTAGTTCTGTTCTAGTTCTGTCTAGTTCTGTTCTATTTCTGTTCTAGTTCTGTTCTAGTTCTGTTCTAGTTCTGTTCTAGTTCTGTTCTAGTTCTGTTCTAGTTCTGTTTCTAGTTCTGTTCTAGTTCTTTCTAGTTCTGTTCTAGTTCTGTTCTAGTTCTGTTCTAGTTCTGTTCTAGTTCTGTTCTAGTTCTGTTCTAGTTCTGTTCTAGTTCTGTTCTAGTTCTGTTCTAGTTCTTTCTAGTTCTGTTCTAGTTCTGTTCTAGTTCTGTTCTAGTTCTGTTCTAGTTCTGTTCTAGTTCTGTTCTAGTTCTGTTCTAGTTCTGTTCTAGTTCTGTCTGTTCTAGTTCTGTTCTAGTTCTGTTCTAGTTCTGTTCTAGTTCTGTTCTAGTTCTGTTCTAGTTCTGTTCTAGTTCTGTTCTAGTTCTGTTCTAGTTCTGTTCTAGTTCTGTTCTAGTTCTGTTCTAGTTCTGTTCTAGTTCTGTTCTAGTTCTGTTCTAGTTCTGTTCTAGTTCTGTTCTAGTTCTGTTCTAGTTCTGTTCTAGTTCTGTTCTAGTTCTGTTCTAGTTCTGTTCTAGTTCTGTTCTAGTTCTGTTCTAGTTCTGTTCTAGTTTCTGTTCTAGTTCTGTTCTAGTTCTGTTCTAGTTCTGTTCTAGTTCTGTTCTAGTTCTGTTCTAGTTCTGTTCTAGTTCTGTTCTAGTTCTGTTCTAGTTCTGTTCTAGTTCTGTTCTAGTTCTGTTCTAGTTCTGTTCTAGTTCTGTTCTAGTTCTGTTCTAGTTCTGTTCTAGTTCTGTTCTAGTTCTGTTCTAGTTCTGTTCTAGTTCTGTTCTAGTTCTGTTCTAGTTCTGTTCTAGTTCTGTTCTAGTTCTGTTCTAGTTCTGTTCTAGTTCTGTTCTAGTTCTGTTCTAGTTCTGTTCTAGTTCTGTTCTAGTTCTGTTCTAGTTCTGTTCTAGTTCTGTTCTAGTTCTGTTCTAGTTCTGTTCTAGTTCTGTTCTAGTTCTGTTCTAGTTCTGTTCTAGTTCTGTTCTATTTCTGTTCTAGTTCTGTTCTAGTTCTGTTCTAGTTCTGTTCTAGTTCTGTTCTAGTTCTGTTCTATTTCTGTTCTAGTTCTGTTCTAGTTCTGTTCTAGTTCTGTTCTAGTTCTGTTCTAGTTCTGTTCTAGTTTCTGTTCTAGTTCTGTTCTAGTTCTGTTCTAGTTCTGTTCTAGTTCTGTTCTAGTTGTGTTCTGTTCTAGTTCTGTTCTACTGTTCTGTTCTTTTAGTTCTGTTCTAGTTTGTTCTAGTTCTGTTCTAAGTCTGTTGTTCTGTTCTAGTTCTGTTCTAGTTCTGTTCTAGTCTGTTCTAGTTCTGTTCTAGTCTGTTAGTTCTGTCTAGTTCTGTTCAGTTCTGTTCTAGTTCTGTTCTAGTTCTGTTCTAGTTCGGTGTCTGTTCTTTCTAGTTCTAGTCTGTTTGTTCTGTCATCTTCTATTTTGAATTTAGATTTTTTTTCCCTGTTAATCAAGTTTTTTTGTTATTGACATTTATTAGTTCTGAAATTAATTAATATATTTTTTAAAGATTATATAGGACAACCTCATAGTTACCCACTCCTCTATTGGTATGAAAAACGCCCCCAATATTTAAGAATATTACTTATTACATCAACAAATATTAAACAATATTGTTTAAGTTTTATACATGATAATCCATTAAGGAAATCTATATAAATTTATGCACACAGACTCATAAACCTTAAATGTTTATTTTACAAACAACAAACATTTATTGTTGTTAATACATACATACATATTTACAAAAATATGTAAAACTACACAAAAAATAATAACAACAAAAATAAACTAACAATGGGATGTACAACAATAGTTTGATGTTATATTTGAACGTTTTCTCCATCCCACATAAAAGTTAATTTGAAACAGGATTAAGGCGATTTTGTGTGTGTTTATGTGTGTAACAAAACAAACAACAATAGGATCCAAAACATCAACAACAACAACAAAGTGAACAACATGATAAATAAAAAGGATTGTTTATGAATAAACAAACATTTTTGAATACACAATTTAACACACATCCACAGAAAAAAGTAAACAAACACATACACACATACATATACATATACTACATAGATACATCATATGTATACTTTTAAATTTGTGGAAGGAATAAAGCTCACATCACATTTCCACTTACAGCAGCGAATGTATTAAATTTAAAAAGGATTTTTTTCCTTACACCCACACATGGAAAAAGTGTAGGCCAATGCAATAAAAACAATCGGTTGTTTTTTTTTATCGAAAATTTAAACAAACAAAATCTCCATATGTATGAGTGAAGAAAAAATGTTGTTTCAACCTTTTGAGAAAAAACACATGAAATCGCTACAATTTCCGCTTGATTTATTCCAATTTAGTTTTTTATTGAAATGGAGATAAACATTTTAGATAGAATAGACCTTTTTAAAGGCCAATTGTTAAAACAAACAAAGAAACGAATTGAAAACAGGAACCAAAATAAATAACAAAGAAAAATGTTCATCATTTTAATTTGTTGGCTTTTACTGAGAATTTCCTTTTTTCAAACAAGTTTCCGCTTTCATCAAAAATCATGTTACAATTTCACTTTCTAAAAAAATTACTGAAATGTGATGTTTTTTTGTTTCAGAGATAATAAGTGATAGACTTCTTGATCCGTTGGACTGCTCCGAAAATATGATTTTTCTATTTTTCTATTTATTTATCTATCTATCTATCTATCTATCTATCTATCTATCTATCTATCTATCTATCTATCTATCTATCTATCTATCTATCTATCTATCTATCTATCTATCTATCTATCTATCTATCTATCTATCTATCTATCTATCTATCTATCTATCTATCTATCTATCTATCTATCTATCTATCTATCTATCTATCTATCTATCTATCTATCTAGCTATCTATCTATCTATCTATCTATCTATCTATCTATCTATCTATCTATCTATCTATCTATCTATCTATCTATCTATCTATCTATCTATCTATCTATCTATCTATCTATCTATCTATCTATCTATCTATCTATCTATCTATCTATCTATCTATCTATCTATCTATCTATCTATCTATCTATCTATCTATCTATCTATCTATCTATCTATCTATCTATCTATCTATCTATCTATCTATCTATCTATCTATCTATCTATCTATCTATCTATCTATCTATCTATCTATCTATCTATCTATCTATCTATCTATCTATCTATCTATCTATCTATCTATCTATCTATCTATCTATCTATCTATCTATCTATCTATCTATCTATCTATCTATCTATCTATCTATCTATCTATCTATCTATCTATCTATCTATCTATCTATCTATCTATCTATCTATCTATCTATCTATCTATCTATCTATCTATCTATCTATCTATCTATCTATCTATCTATCTATCTATCTATCTATCTATCTATCTATCTATCTATCTATCTATCTATCTATCTATCTATCTTATCTATCTATCTATCTATCTATCTATCTATCTATCTATCTATCTATCTATCTATCTATCTATCTATCTATCTATCTATCTATCTATCTACTATCTATCTATCTATCTATCTATCTATCTATCTATCTATCTATCTATCTATCTATCTATCTATCTATCTATCTATCTATCTATCTATCTATCTATCTATCTATCTATCTATCTATCTATCTATCTATCTATCTATCTATCTATCTATCTATCTATCTATCTATCTATCTATCTATCTATCTATCTATCTATCTATCTATCTATCTATCTATCTATCTATCTATCTATCTATCTATCTATCTATCTATCTATCTATCTATCTATCTATCTATCTATCTATCTATCTATCTATCTATCTATCTATATAATGGCATTCTGAAATTTTCCTGAAATATTTATTATACAATATATCAATCAGTACCGTCCACCTACGTACAGGTCTATTGCACAAACATAGTTACATAACGTCTGCTTTTCAATAACTGTTATTTTTGTTCATCTATACGGTTGCATAAGACCATTTTATTCTCCAACGCACAGTGGTATAGGAAAAAAAAAAGAGGGAAATAATTCGGTAACTTCTAAACGGTTAATCCGATTTTAATGAAATTTGGTATGCACAAAGAGGAGGTGTTGTCGAGTTTAGGTTTTGAATTTGGACCTTATAGGCCAACCAGGGGCCCGTCGGGGGGTCCTCAAATTAGGACACCTCGGCTATGTTAAATTTTTAAAACGATCCTATTTCTTCATTTGAGTTCCGATTTAAAAAAAATTTCGTATATAGAATCTCCTCATCGAGCACTATAAAAAATGTCGTCGTATCTCTTATAGTTTAGGAGATATTCGCATTTGAATATTAAAATTTTAAAATTTTTACCGTCCTTACTTTAGTTTTTTTGATAATAGCAGGTCCAAATATTTCCGATTTTCGCCATTTTTTTTTATTTGCTTAACAACAAGTTTATATACCAAGCAGTGAAAGAATTATGTAAAAATCATGACTGAGTCCAAAGTTATAGGCATTTAAATTTAAAAAATTAAAAAAAGGCGATTTTTTGTCATTTTTTTGGGAAAAAAGTATCTTTTTCTTTTTAAGTTATCTAAAAAGTTTCTAAGAAGATGTATATAGAATTTATACTTTTTGGAAAGCTGACTTTACATAAAATACGATAAATGAAACAAAACCTAAAAATTTTTGATACCGAGGGGACCAGGTCCATCCAAAAAAACCCTATTTTTTATGGAAAATTAAATTTTGAGCAAAAATTCTCAAATCGCATAGTCGATATCAAATTATAGTGACCTGTTTTATATGACCCAATATGTTCTTAATCATTTTGTAACGGGTTTCGATAACCCCGCCCCTGGTATGGATATAATAGGCAAAAAACTAAAAAATCCCATTTTTGGGATTTTTTAAAACTTTTTTGGGAATTCCGGGATTTCTAATAAGAAAATTCGAAATTTTGATTTAATTTTGGATTTTAAGTAAAAAAATCTACCTAACTGTAAAATTTCATCAAAAAATATTCATAAATAAAATTTTTATTGCAATTTGAAAAATTTGTATCTTCGCAAAAACTGAATAAAAAACATTTTTTAATTTTTTTTAAAAAAAGTATTCCGCGAATTTTTTAATTTTCAAAAATTATATACAGTTTTGAAAAATAGACAAAATTACCTTTCCATTGATATATAACATGCCTACCTAATGTTTTTTAAGTGACAAATTAATTAGGGAAAACTCAACATCTTTTAGAAAATTTACCTAGCACTATTATTTTCATCCATATATGTAACAAATTTAAGAGTTAACCTTATGGATGAAAATAATACTGCTAGGCAAATTTTCTAAAAGATGTTGAGTTTTCCCTAATTAATTTGTCACTTAAAAAACATTAGGTAGGCATGTTATATATCAATGGAAAGGTAATTTTGTCTATTTTTCAAAACTGTATATAATTTTTGAAAATTAAAAAATTCGCGGAATACTTTTTTTAAAAAAAATTAAAAAATGTTTTTTATTCAGTTTTTGGGAAGATACAAATTTTTCTAATTGCAATAAAAATTTTATTTATGAATATTTTTTGATGAAATTTTACAGTTAGGTAGATTTTTTTACTTAAAATCCAAAATTAAATCAAAATTTCGAATTTTCTTATTAGAAATCCCGGAATTCCCAAAAAAGTTTTAAAAAATCCCAAAAATGGGATTTTTTAGTTTTTTGCCTATTATATCCATACCAGGGGCGGGGTTATCGAAACCCGTTACAAAATGATTAAGAACATATTGGGTCATATAAAACAGGTCACTATAATTTGATATCGACTATGCGATTTGAGAATTTTTGCTCAAAATTTAATTTTCCATAAAAAATAGGGTTTTTTTGGATGGACCTGGTCCCCTCGGTATCAAAAATTTTTAGGTTTTGTTTCATTTATCGTATTTTATGTAAAGTCAGCTTTCCAAAAAGTATAAATTCTATATACATCTTCTTAGAAACTTTTTAGATAACTTAAAAAGAAAAAGATACTTTTTTCCCAAAAAAATGACAAAAAATCGCCTTTTTTTAATTTTTTAAATTTAAATGCCTATAACTTTGGACTCAGTCATGATTTTTACATAATTCTTTCACTGCTTGGTATATAAACTTGTTGTTAAGCAAATAAAAAAAAAAATGGCGAAAATCGGAAATATTTGGACCTGCTATTATCAAAAAAACTAAAGTAAGGACGGTAAAAATTTTAAAATTTTAATATTCAAATGCGAATATCTCCTAAACTATAAGAGATAATTTACTGCTACGACGACATTTTTTATAGTGCTCGATGAGGAGATTCTATATACGAAATTTTTTTTAAATCGGAACTCAAATGAAGAAATAGGATCGTTTTAAAAATTTAACATAGCCGAGGTGTCCTAATTTGAGGACCCCCCGCCGGGCCCCTGGTTGGCCTATAAGGTCCAAATTCAAAACCTAAACTCGACAACACCTCCTCTTTGTGCACACCAAATTTCATTAAAATCGGATTAACCGTTTAGAAGTTACCGAATTATTTCCCTCTTTTTTTTTTTCCTATACCACTGTGCAACGCTACAATATAAATCAAAATATTTACAAAAGTTTTCGAGAACAAAAAAATATAAACAAAATATTATTTTCCTTTTAACAACAATTTCCGCTTGAAGTTTTTTCCTGTTATATTATAACAAATTTTAAGCCTTTTTTTGGGGGCAAAATTGATTGCTCTCTTTAATAAATATGCCTGTTTTTAACATTTATAGTATTTGCTTATTTTGGTAAATAACAAAATAATAAAAAATATTATAATATTTATGCCCATCATTAAAAAAAGAAGAGTTATATATATTAACTTTGTCATTCTATTAGTAACGTCCCAAAAGATGTGGTCGTTATAAGTCCTTTTAAGATTCTAAGACGTTCCAGCTTTGTCCGTCCGTCTTTATGTTCGAGGCGCAATATGACCACGTTGAATTAGAGTTGTCTTTTTGTTCATGTATTGGTTGATATTTTTCTCATTTAAATCATTTGCACCATACAACGAAATACTCAACCTGTACCGAAAAAAACTCTGCATAAATATTCATTAAATTTAAAGAAATAAAATGAAATTAATTTAAATTGCTACTTCTTTCAAATGACCGAGTAAAACAAAAAGGTAAAAAAGGATGAAATAAAGCATGAAAAAAAAATCCTGCAACCTGTAAACACAAGAAAAAAATAATAAGTAATAAAGGTACAAGAATTACATTTATTTTTCACTTTTTCTAACAAATGTCAAAAAGAAAACCATTTTGAAAAATTAAAAGAAAAAAAAAGAACAAATTTTAATAATGTTTGAAACAAAAGGAAAAATAAAGAAAATAAACAGCAGAGTTAACAAAAGTAAAATTAGAAAAAAAAGAAATATTAAATCAAAGAATGCTATTTCAAACTGTGAATTTATAAAAAGCAAATTTATAAAAAGCAAAGTGCAATTGAACAACTGTGATCATTCTTTTAAGTGTTTGTCTTCAAATATTGTGTTTTATTTTAACAAAAATAAATCGACTGAAGCTCTTTAAAGTCTATATTGTAGTCTATAGTGTAGACTATAGTGTAGACTATAGTCTAGACTATAGTGTAGACTATAGTGTAGACTATAGTGTAGACTATAGTGTAGACTATAGTGTCGACTATAGTGTAGACTATAGTGTAGACTATAGTGTAGACTATAGTGTAGACTATAGTGTCGACTATAGTGTCGACTATAGTGTCGACTATAGTGTCGACTATAGTGTAGACTATAGTGTAGACTATAGTGTAGACAATAGTGTAGACTATAGTGTAGACTATAGTGTAGACTATAGTGTAGACTATAGTGTAGACTATAGTGTAGACTATAGTGTAGACTATAGTGTAGACTATAGTGTAGACTAAAGTGTAGACTATAGTGGAGACTATTGTGTATACTATAGTGTAGACTATAGTGTAGACTATAGTGTAGACTATAGTGTAGGCTATAGTGTAGACTATAGTGTAGACTATAGTGTAGACTATAGTGTAGACTATAGTGTAGACTATAGTGTAGGCTATAGTGTAGACTATAGTGTAGACTATAGTGTAGACTATAGTGTAGACTATAGTGTAGACTATAGTGTAGATTATAGTGTAGACTATAGTGTAGAATATAGTGTAGACTATAGTGTAGACTATAGTGTAGACTATAGTGTAGACTATAGTGTAGACTATAGTGTAGACTATAGTGTAGACTATAGTGTAGACTATAGTGTAGACTATAGTGTAGGCTATAGTGTAGACTATAGTGTAGACTATAGTGTAGACTATAGTGTCGACTATAGTGTAGACTATAGTGTAGACTATAGTGTAGACTGTAGTGTAGACTATAGTGTAGACTGTAGTGTAGACTATAGTGTAGACTATAGCCTAGTCTATAGTCTAGTCTATAGTCTAGTCTATAGTCTAGTCTATAGTCTAGTCTATAGTCTAGTCTATAGTCTAGTCTATAGTCTAGTCTTTAGTCTAGTCTATAGTCTAGTCTATAGTCTAGTCTATAGTCTAGTCTATAGTCTAGTCTATAGTCTAGTCTATAGTCTAGTCTATAGTCTAGTCTATAGTCTAGTCTATAGTCTAGTCTATAGTCTAGTCTATAGTCTAGTCTATAGTCTAGTCTATAGTCTAGTCTATAGTCTAGTCTATAGTCTAGTCTATAGTCTAGTCTATAGTCTAGTCTATAGTCTAGTCTATAGTCTAGTCTATAGTCTAGTCTATAGTCTAGTCTATAGTCTAGTCTATAGTCTAGTCTATAGTCTAGTCTATAGTCTAGTCTATAGTCTAGTCTATAGTCTAGTCTATAGTCTAGTCTATAGTCTAGTCTATAGTCTAGTCTATAGTCTAGTCTATAGTCTAGTCTATAGTCTAGTCTATAGTCTAGTCTATAGTCTAGTCTATAGTCTAGTCTATAGTCTAGTCTATAGTCTAGTCTATAGTCTAGTCTATAGTCTAGTCTATAGTCTAGTCTATAGTCTAGTCTATAGTCTAGTCTAGTCTATAGTCTAGTCTATAGTCTAGTCTATAGTCTAGTCCATAGTCTAGTCTATAGTCTAGTCTATAGTCTAGTCTATAGTCTAGTCTATAGTCTAGTCTTTAGTCTAGTCTAGTCTAATCTATAGTCTAGTCTATAGTCTATAGTCTAGTCTATAGTCTAGTCTATAGTCTAGTCTATAGTCTAGTCTATAGTCTAGTCTATAGTCTAGTCTATAGTCTAGTCTATAGTCTAGTCTATAGTCTAGTCTATAGTCTAGTCTATAGTCTAGTCTATATTCTAGTCTATAGTCTAGTCTATAGTCTAGTCTATAGTCTAGTCTATAGTCTAGTCTATAGTCTATTCTATAGTCTAGTCTATAGTCTAGTCTATAGTCTAGTCCATAGTCTAGTCCATAGTCTAGTCCATAGTCTAGTCTATAGTCTAGTCTATAGTCTAGTCCATAGTCTAGTCCATAGTCTAGTCTATAGTCTAGTCTATAGTCTATTTTTAAAGAAATGATTCTTTTAAATGCCCTACCTGACAAACGACATAATAATCATTAGAAAGTATGGTGCAAAAAGTTTTAATGAAGATGCCACTTTAAAAATACTGTGTTAACAAAGAAAACGACAAGAAATGAAAAAAAGACAGAAAAAAGTAAGAAGTGTAAGGAGAACAGTCGTACCTTTTTCATTAGAAGTGAGACTTAGCCAACAAGGATATCAAGTAAAAAGTAAAGGTAATAATGAGAAAAGGAAAGCAGCCAGCAAGCAACAGCCACAAATGTTGTAAAGACTGTATGACAGTGACAAATAAAAAATGACGGTTCAGATTTGACTGTAATGATTTGTTTTTCGCCGCTTGTTTTATGCCTTTGAGCAATAGACATGGAGAATAGTAGATTGTTAAAAGATTGCTTTAGTCAGTCTTAGTTTTTTCTTTTTTTTTTTTTTTTTTGCTTTATAAGCAAGATGTCCTAGACCGTTAGAGCAAATGGTTAAAGTAATACGTTGTGATGTGATATTAGCCTTAAGGTTTTTGCCAAGATTGAAATGTTTCCTTTTGTTTTACTTACGTTCTAGTCTCCTCCTTTTAATTTACTTTATTACTCCTATAATACATGCAAAGCAATTCTCATGCAGCCAAGGACTTTGATTTAGGATAAGAGTGTGGGAAATAGACAACAAAGATTTGCAGGAAATACAAAGATAAAATTAAAAAAACCAACCTAAAAGGTCAGCAGAATGTTAAAAACTTTACTTTTTGTTTTGACTTCCTACTTTGTTTAAATGAAAAAAAGGTTATGGAGTCGTTAGGGTTTGTTCTGGTATTTGCTTTTCAAGTTTTTAAGATGTCATTGGTCTAAAACACAGCACCTGGAGGTCAGTTTAGTTTTCTTACTTTTTTAACTTTTTTAGCTTTATTTTAATCGTCAGTTCAGTCATGAATTTATTACAAATTATAGTTTCCTTTTTTATGTTGTATATTCATAACATCTAACAGAAATTGTACATTTTATGTTTGTACCTACAAAATGAGATAAAAACGACCACAAATAGCAAACAATCATGGTGGACAGTAGGCCTGAGATATTTTGAGTGAAAACATAAAAGTCCATTTATCTTGGAAACTAGAAGAGATAGAGTCAAAACAAAGAAAATCTGTGATCATTTTCATTTCCTAGTAAAAATCCATTTTTTGAGTGAAAACATAAAAGTCCATTTATCTTGGAAACTAGAAGAGATAAAGCTGAAACAAAGAAAATCTGTGATCACTTTCATTTCCTAGGAAAAATCCATTTTTAAAATGAAAACATAAAAGTCCATTTATCTTGGAAACTAGAAGAGATAGAGCTAAAACAAAGAAAATCTGTGATCACTTTCATTTCCTAGTAAAAATCCATTTTTTGAGTGAAAACATAAAAGTCCATTTATCTTAGAAACTAGAAGAGATAGAGCCACAACAAAGGAAATTTGTGATCATCTTCATAGAAGAGATAGAGTCAAAGCAAAGAAAATCTGTGATCACTTTCATTTCCTAGTAAAATCCATTTTTTGAGTGAAAACATAAAAGTCCATTTATCTTGGAAACTAGAAGAGAAAGAGCCAAAACAAAGAAAATCTCTGATCACTTTCATTTCCCTTATAAAATCCATTTTTTGTGTGAAAACATAAAAGTCCATTTATCTTGGAAACTAGATAGAGCCAAAACAAAGAAAATCTGTGATCACCTTCATTTCTCATATAAAATCCATTTTTTGAGTCAAAACATAAAAGTCCATTTATCTTGGAAACTAGAAGAGATAGAGCCAGAACAAAGAAAATCTGTGATCACTTTCTTTTCCCTTATAAAATCCATTTTTTGAGTGAAAACATAAAAGTCTATTTATTTTGGAAACTAGAAGAGATAGAACCAAAACAAAGAAAATTTGTGATCACTTTCATTTCCTAGTAAAAATCCATTTTTTGAGTGAAAACATAAAAGTCTATTTATCTTGAAAACTAGAAGAGATAGAGCCAAAACAAAGATTATCTGTGATCACTTTCATTTCCTAGTAAAAATCAATTTTTTGAGTGAAAACATAAAAGTCCATTTATCTTGGAAACTAGAAGAGATAGAGCCAAAACAAAGAAAATCTGTGATCACTTTCATTTCCCATACAAAATCCATTTTTTGAGTGAAAACATAAAAGTCCATTTATCTTGGAAACTAGAAGAGATAGAGCCAAAACAAAGAAAATCTGTGATCACCTTCATTTCCCTTATAAAATCCATTCTTTGACTGAAAACATAAAAGTCCATTTATCTTGGAAACTAGAAGAGATAGAGCCAAAACAAAGAAAATCTGTGATCACTTTCATTTCCTAGTAAAAATCCATTTTTTGGGTGAAAACATAAAAGTCCATTTATCTTGGAAACTAGAAGAGATAGAGCCAAAACAAAGAAAATCTGTGATCACTTTCATTTCTTAGTAAAAATCCATTTTTTTAGTGAAAACATAAAAGTCCATTTATCTTGGAAACTAGAAGAGATAGAGCCAAAACAAAGAAAATCTGTGATCACCTTCATCTCCCTTATAAAATCCATTTTTTGAGTGAAAACATAAAAGTCCATTTATCTTGAAAACTAGAAGAGATAGAGCCAAAACAAAGAAAACTGTGATCACTTTTATTTTCCATGTAAAATCCATTTTTTGAGTGAAAACATAAAAGTCCATTTATCTTGGAAACTAGAAGAGATAGAGCTAAAACAAAGAAAATCAGTGATCACTTTCATTTCCCATATAAAATCCATTTTTTGAGTGAAAACATAAAAGTCTATTTATCTTGAAAACTAGAAGAGATAGAGCCAAAACAAAGATTATCTGTGATCACTTTCATTTCCTAGTAAAAATCCATTTTTTGAGTGAAGACATAAAAGTCCATTTATCTTGGTAACAAGAAGAGATAGAGCCAAAACAAAGAAAATCTGTGATCACTTTCATTTCCTTTATAAAATCCATTTTTTGAGTGAAAACATAAAGGCCCATTTATCTTGGAAACTAGGAGAGATAGAGCCAAAACAAAGAAAATCTGTGATCACTTTCATTTCTCTTATAAAATCAATTTTTTAAGTGAAAACATAAAAGTCCATTTATCTTGGTAACAAGAAGAGATAGAGCCAAACAAAGAAACTTTCATTTCCCTTATAAAATCCATTTTTTGAGTGAAAACATAAAAGTCCATTTATCTTGGAAACTAGAAGAGATAGAGCCAAAACAAAGATTATCTGTGATCACTTTCATTTCCTAGTAAAAATCCATTTTTTGAGTGAAAACATAAAAGTCCATTTATCTTGGAAACTAGAAGAGATAGAGCCAAAACAAAGAAAATCTATGATCACTTTCATTTCCCTTATAAAATCCATTTTTTGAGTGAAAACATAAAAGTCCATTTATCTTGGAAACTAGAAGAGATAGAGCCAAAACAAAGAAAATCTGTGATCACTTTCATTTCCCTTATAAAATCCATTTTTTGAGTGAAAACATAAAAGTCCATTTATCTTGGTAACAAGAAGAGATAGAGCCAAAACAAAGAAAATCTGTGATCACTTTCATTTCCCTTATAAAATCCATTTTTTGAGTGAAAACATAAAAGTCTATTTATCTTGAAAACTAGAAGAGATAGAGCCAAATCAAAGATTATCTGTGATCACTTTCATTTCCTAGTAAAAATCCATTTTTTGAGTGAAAACATAAAAGTCTATTTATCTTGAAAACTAGAAGAGATAGAGCCAAACAAAGATTAACTGTGATCACTTTCATTTCCTAGTAAAAATCAATTTTTTGAGTGAAAACATAAAAGTCCATTTATCTTGGTAACAAGAAGAGATAGAGCCAAAACAAAGAAAATCTGTGATCACTTTCATTTCCCTTATAAAATCCACTTTTTGAGTGAAAACATAAAAGTCCATTTATCTTGGAAACAAGAAGAGATAGAGAAAAAACAAAGAAAATCTGTGATCACCTTCATTTCCTAGTAAAAATCCATTTTTTGAGTGAAAACATAAAAGTCCATTTATCTTGGAAACTAGAAGAGATAGAGCCAAAACAAAGAAAATCCGTGATCACTTTCATTTCCCATATAAAATCCATTTTTTGAGTGAAAACATAAAAGTCCATTTATCTTGGAAACTAGAAGAGATAGAGCCAAAACAAAGAAAATCTGTGATCACCTTCATTTCCCATATAAAATCCATTTTTTGAGTGAAAACACAAAAGTCCATTTATCTTGGAAACTAGAAGAGTTAGAGCCAAAACAAAGAAAATCTGTGATCACTTTCATTTCCCTTATAAAATCCATTTTTTGAGTGCAAACATAAAAGTCCATTTATCTTGGAAACTAGAAGAGATAGAGCCAAAACAAAGAAAATCTGTGATCACTTTCATTTCCCTTATAAAATCCATTTTTTGAGTCAAAACATAAAAGTCCATTTATCTTGGAAACTAGAAGAGGTAGAGCCAAAACAAAGAAAATCTGTGATCACCTTCATTTCCTAGTAAAAATCCATTTTTTGAGTGAAAACATAAAAGTCCATTTATCTTGGAAACTAGAAGAGATAGAGCCAAAACAAAGAAAATCTGTGATCACTTTCATTTCCCTTATAAAATCCATTTTTTGAGTGAAAACATAAAAGTCCATTTATCTTGGAAACAAGAAGAGATAGAGCCAAAACAAAGAAAATCTGTGATCACTTTCATTTCCTAGTAAAAATCCATTTTTTGAGTGAAAACATAAAAGTCCATTTATCTTGGAAACTAGAAGAGAAAAAAAAGAAAATCTGTGATCACTTTCATTTCCCATATAAAATCAATTTTTCGAGTGAAAACATAAAAGTCAATTTATCTTGAAAACTAGAAGAGATAGAGCCGAAACAAAGAAAATCTGTGATCACTTTCATTTCCTAGTAAAAATCCATTTTTTGAGTGAAAACATAAAAGTCCATTTATCTTGGAAACTAGAAGAGAAAAAAAAGAAAATCTGTGATCACTTTCATTTCCCTTATAAAATCCATTTTTTGAGTGAAAACATAAAAGTCCATTTGTCTTGGAAACTAGAAGAGATAGAGCCAAAACAAAGAAAATCTGTGATCACTTTCATTTCCCAGTAAAAATCCATTTTTTGAGTGAAAACATTAAAGTCCAATATCTTGGAAACAAGAAGAGATAGAGCCAAAACAAAGAAAATCTGTGATCAGTTTCACTTCCCTTATAAAATCCATTTTTTGTGTGAAAACATAAAAGTCCATTTATCTTGGAAACAAGAAGAGATAGAGCCAAAACAAAGAAAATCTGTGATCACTTTTATTTTCCATGTAAAATCCATTTTTTTAGTGAAAACATAAAAGTCAATTTATCTTGGAAACTAGAAGAGATAGAGCCAAAACAAAGAAAATCTGTGATCACCTTCATTTCCCTTATAAAATCCATTTTTTGAGTGAAAACATAAAAGTCCATTTATCTTGGAAACTAGATGAGATAGAGCCAAAACAAGGAAAATCTGTGATCACCTTCATTTCCCTTATAAAATCCATTTTTTTAGTGAAAACATAAAAGTCCATTTATCATGAAAACTAGAAGAGATAGAGCCAAAACAAAGAAAATCTGTGATCACTTTCATTTCTTAGTAAAAATCCATTTTTTGAGTGAAAACATAAAAGTCCATTTATCTTGGAAACTAGAAGAGATAGAGCCAAAACAAAGAAAATCTGTGATCACTTTCATTTCTTAGTAAAAATCCATGTTTTGAGTGAAAACATAAAAGTCCATTTATTTTGGAAACTAGAAGAGATGGAACCAAAACAAAGAAAATTTGTGATCACTTTCATTTCTTAGTAAAAATTCATTTTTTGAGTGAAAACATAAAAGTCCATTTATCTTGGAAACTAGAAGAGATAGAGCCAAAACAAAGAAAATCTGTGATCACCTTCATTTCCCATATAAAATCCATTTTTTGTGTGAAAACATAAAAGTCCATTTATCTTGGAAACTAGAAGAGTTAGAGCCAAAACAAAGAAAATCTGTGATCACTTTCATTTCCCTTATAAAATCCATTTTTTGAGTGAAAACATAAAAGTCCATTTATCTTGGAAACTAGAAGAGATAGAGCCAAAACAAAGAAAATCTGTGATCACTTTCATTTCCCTTATAAAATCCATTTTTTGAGTGAAAACATAAAAGTCCATTTATTTTGGAAACTAGAAGAGATAGAACCAAAACAAAGAAAATCTGTGATCACTTTCATTTCCTAGTAAAAATCCATTTTTTGAGTGAAAACATAAAAGTCCATTTATCTTGGAAACTAGAAGAGAAAAAAAAGAAAATCTGTGATCACTTTCATTTCCCTTATAAAATCCATTTTTTGAGTGAAAACATAAAAGTCCATTTATCTTGGAAACTAGAAGAGATAGAGCCAAAACAAAGAAAATCTGTGATCACCTTCATTTCCTAGTAAAAATCCATTTTTTGAGTGAAAACATAAAAGTCCATTTATCTTGGAAACTAGAAGAGATAGAGCCAAAACAAAGAAAATCTGTGATCACTTTCATTTCCCTTATAAAATCCATTTTTTGAGTGAAAACATAAAAGTCCATTTATCTTGGAAACATGAAGAGATAGAGCCAAAACAAAGAAAATCTGTGATCACTTCCATTTCCCATATAAAATCAATTTTTCGAGTGAAAACATAAAAGTCCATTTATCATGAAAACTAGAAGAGATAGAGCCGAAACAAAGAAAATCTCTGATCACTTTCATTTCCTTGTAAAAATCCATTTTTTGAGTGAAAACATAAAAGTCCATTTATCTTGGAAACTAGAAGAGAAAAAAAAGAAAATCTGTGATCACTTTCATTTCCCTTATAAAATCCATTTTTTGAGTGAAAACATAAAAGTCCATTTATCTTGGAAACTAGAAGAGATAGAGAAAAAACAAAGAAAATCTGTGATCACTTTCATTTCCCAGTAAAAATCCATTTTTTGAGTGAAAACATTAAAGTCCATTTATCTTGGAAACAAGAAGAGATAGAGCCAAAACAAGGAAAATCTGTGATTGAGTAAAAACATAAAAGTCCATTTAAACATAAAAGTCCATTTTTCTTGGAAACTAGAAGAGATAGAGCCAAAACAAAGAAAATCTGTGATCAGTTTCACTTCCCTTATAAAATCCATTTTTTGTGTGAAAACATAAAAGTCCATTTATCTTGGAAACAAGAAGAGATAGAGCCAAAACAAAGAAAATCTGTGATCACTTTTATTTTCCATGTAAAATCCATTTTTTTAGTGAAAACATAAAAGTCCATTTATCTTGGAAACTAGAAGAGATAGAGCCAAAACAAAGAAAATCTGTGATCACCTTCATTTCCCTTATAAAATCCATTTTTTGAGTGAAAACATAAAAGTCCATTTATCTTGGAAACTAGAAGAGATAGAGCCAAAACAAAGAAAAACTGTGATCACCTTCATTTCCCTTATAAAATCCATTTTTTTAGTGAAAACATAAAAGTCCATTTATCTTGGAAACTAGAAGAGATAGAGCCAAAACAAAGAAAATCTGTGATCACTTCCATTTCTTAGTAAAAATCCATGTTTTGAGTGAAAACATAAAAGTCCATTTATTTTGGAAACTAGTAGAGATAGAACCAAAACAAAGAAAATTTGTGATCACTTTCATTTCTTAGTAAAAATCCATTTTTTGAGTGAAAACATAAAAGTCCATTTATCTTGGAAACTAGAAGAGATAGAGCCAAAACAAAGAAAATCTGTGATCACTTTCATTTCCTAGTAAAAAAACATTTTTTGAGTGAAAACATAAAAGTCCATTTATTTGGGAAACTAGAA
The DNA here is from genome assembly GCF_015586225.1 of Lucilia sericata. Lineage (NCBI taxonomy): Eukaryota > Metazoa > Arthropoda > Insecta > Diptera > Calliphoridae > Lucilia > Lucilia sericata. The sequence continues at coordinate 138,136 of NW_023994939.1, forward strand.
GAGATAGAGCCAAAACATAGAAAATCTGTGATCACTTTCATTTCCTGATAAAAATCCATTTCTTGAGTAAAAACATAAAAGTCCATTTATCTTGGAAACTAGAAGAGATAGAGCCAAAACAAAGAAAATCTGTGATCACTTTCATTTCTTAGTAAAAATCCATGTTTTGAGTGAAAACATAAAAGTCCATTTATTTTGGAAACTAGAAGAGATAGAACCAAAACAAAGAAAATCTGTGATCACTTTCATTTCCCTTATAAAATCCATTTTTTGAGTGAAAACATAAAAGTCCATTTATCTTGGAAACTAGAAGAGATAGAGCCAAAACAAAGAAAATCTGTGATCACCTTCATTTCCTAGTAAAAATCCATTTTTTGAGTGAAAACATAAAAGTCCATTTATCTTGGAAACTAGAAGAGATAGAGCCAAAACAAAGAAAATCTGTGATCACTTTCATTTCCCTTATAAAATCCATTTTTTGAGTGAAAACTTAAAAGTCCATTTATCTTGGAAACAAGAAGAGATAGAGCCAAAACAAAGAAAATCTGTGATCACTTCCTTTTCCCATATAAAATCAATTTTTCGAGTGAAAATATAAAAGTCCATTTATCTTGGAAGCTAGAAGAGATAGAGAAAAAACAAAGAAAATCTGTGATCACTTTCATTTCCCAGTAAAAATCCATTTTTTGAGTGAAAACATTAAAGTCCATTTATCTTGGAAACCAGAAGAGATAGAGCCAAAACAAGGAAAATCTGTGATTGAGTAAAAACATAAAAGTCCATTTAAACATAAAAGTCCATTTATCTTGGAAACTAGAAGAGATAGAGCCAAAACAAAGAAAATCTGTGATCAGTTTCACTTCCCTTATAAAATCCATTTTTTGTGTGAAAACATAAAAGTCCATTTATCTTGGAAACAAGAAGAGATAGAGCCAAAACAAAGAAAATCTGTGATCACCTTCATTTCCCTTATAAAATCCATTTTTTGAGTGAAAACATAAAAGTCCATTTATCTTGGAAACTAGAAGAGATAGAGCCAAAACAAAGAAAATCTGTGATCACTTTCATTTCTTAGTAAAAATCCATTTTTTGAGTGAAAACATAAAAGTCCATTTATCTTGGAAACTAGAAGAGATAGAGCCAAAACAAAGAAAATCTGTGATCACTTTCATTTCCTAGTAAAAATCCATTTTTTGAGTGAAAACATAAAAGTCCATTTATCTTGGAAACTAGAAGAGATAGAGCCAAAACAAAGAAAATCTGTGATCACTTTCATTTCCTAGTAAAAATCCATTTTTTGAGTGAAAACACAAAAGTCCATTTATTTTGGAAACTAGAAGAGATAGATTCACTTCACTTTCATTTCCTAGTAAAAATCCATTTTTTGTGTGAAAACATAAAAGTCCATTTATCTTGGAAACTAGAAGAGTTAGAGCCAAAACAAAGAAAATCTGTGATCACTTTCATTTCCCTTATAAAATCCATTTTTTGAGTGAAAACATAAAAGTCCATTTATCTTGGAAACTAGAAGAGATAGAGCCAAAACAAAGAAAATCTGTGATCACTTTCATTTCCCTTATAAAATCCATTTTTTGAGTGAAAACATAAAAGTCCATTTATTTTGGAAACTAGAAGAGATAGAACCAAAACAAAGAAAATCTGTGATCACTTTCATTTCCTAGTAAAAATCCATTTTTTGAGTGAAAACATAAAAGTCCATTTATCTTGGAAACTAGAAGAGAAAAAAAAGAAAATCTGTGATCACTTTCATTTCCCTTATAAAATCCATTTTTTGAGTGAAAACATAAAAGTCCATTTATCTTGGAAACTAGAAGAGATAGAGCCAAAACAAAGAAAATCTGTGATCACCTTCATTTCCTAGTAAAAATCCATTTTTTGAGTGAAAACATAAAAGTCCATTTATCTTGGAAACTAGAAGAGATAGAGCCAAAACAAAGAAAATCTGTGATCACTTTCATTTCCCTTATAAAATCCATTTTTTGAGTGAAAACATAAAAGTCCATTTATCTTGGAAACATGAAGAGATAGAGCCAAAACAAAGAAAATCTGTGATCACTTCCATTTCCCATATAAAATCAATTTTTCGAGTGAAAACATAAAAGTCCATTTATCATGAAAACTAGAAGAGATAGAGCCGAAACAAAGAAAATCTCTGATCACTTTCATTTCCTTGTAAAAATCCATTTTTTGAGTGAAAACATAAAAGTCCATTTATCTTGGAAACTAGAAGAGAAAAAAAAGAAAATCTGTGATCACTTTCATTTCCCTTATAAAATCCATTTTTTGAGTGAAAACATAAAAGTCCATTTATCTTGGAAACTAGAAGAGATAGAGAAAAAACAAAGAAAATCTGTGATCACTTTCATTTCCCAGTAAAAATCCATTTTTTGAGTGAAAACATTAAAGTCCATTTATCTTGGAAACAAGAAGAGATAGAGCCAAAACAAGGAAAATCTGTGATTGAGTAAAAACATAAAAGTCCATTTAAACATAAAAGTCCATTTTTCTTGGAAACTAGAAGAGATAGAGCCAAAACAAAGAAAATCTGTGATCAGTTTCACTTCCCTTATAAAATCCATTTTTTGTGTGAAAACATAAAAGTCCATTTATCTTGGAAACAAGAAGAGATAGAGCCAAAACAAAGAAAATCTGTGATCACTTTTATTTTCCATGTAAAATCCATTTTTTTAGTGAAAACATAAAAGTCCATTTATCTTGGAAACTAGAAGAGATAGAGCCAAAACAAAGAAAATCTGTGATCACCTTCATTTCCCTTATAAAATCCATTTTTTGAGTGAAAACATAAAAGTCCATTTATCTTGGAAACTAGAAGAGATAGAGCCAAAACAAAGAAAAACTGTGATCACCTTCATTTCCCTTATAAAATCCATTTTTTTAGTGAAAACATAAAAGTCCATTTATCTTGGAAACTAGAAGAGATAGAGCCAAAACAAAGAAAATCTGTGATCACTTCCATTTCTTAGTAAAAATCCATGTTTTGAGTGAAAACATAAAAGTCCATTTATTTTGGAAACTAGTAGAGATAGAACCAAAACAAAGAAAATTTGTGATCACTTTCATTTCTTAGTAAAAATCCATTTTTTGAGTGAAAACATAAAAGTCCATTTATCTTGGAAACTAGAAGAGATAGAGCCAAAACAAAGAAAATCTGTGATCACTTTCATTTCCTAGTAAAAAACATTTTTTGAGTGAAAACATAAAAGTCCATTTATTTGGGAAACTAGAAGAGATAGAGCCAAAACATAGAAAATCTGTGATCACTTTCATTTCCTGATAAAAATCCATTTCTTGAGTAAAAACATAAAAGTCCATTTATCTTGGAAACTAGAAGAGATAGAGCCAAAACAAAGAAAATCTGTGATCACTTTCATTTCTTAGTAAAAATCCATGTTTTGAGTGAAAACATAAAAGTCCATTTATTTTGGAAACTAGAAGAGATAGAACCAAAACAAAGAAAATCTGTGATCACTTTCATTTCCCTTATAAAATCCATTTTTTGAGTGAAAACATAAAAGTCCATTTATCTTGGAAACTAGAAGAGATAGAGCCAAAACAAAGAAAATCTGTGATCACCTTCATTTCCTAGTAAAAATCCATTTTTTGAGTGAAAACATAAAAGTCCATTTATCTTGGAAACTAGAAGAGATAGAGCCAAAACAAAGAAAATCTGTGATCACTTTCATTTCCCTTATAAAATCCATTTTTTGAGTGAAAACTTAAAAGTCCATTTATCTTGGAAACAAGAAGAGATAGAGCCAAAACAAAGAAAATCTGTGATCACTTCCTTTTCCCATATAAAATCAATTTTTCGAGTGAAAATATAAAAGTCCATTTATCTTGGAAGCTAGAAGAGATAGAGAAAAAACAAAGAAAATCTGTGATCACTTTCATTTCCCAGTAAAAATCCATTTTTTGAGTGAAAACATTAAAGTCCATTTATCTTGGAAACCAGAAGAGATAGAGCCAAAACAAGGAAAATCTGTGATTGAGTAAAAACATAAAAGTCCATTTAAACATAAAAGTCCATTTATCTTGGAAACTAGAAGAGATAGAGCCAAAACAAAGAAAATCTGTGATCAGTTTCACTTCCCTTATAAAATCCATTTTTTGTGTGAAAACATAAAAGTCCATTTATCTTGGAAACAAGAAGAGATAGAGCCAAAACAAAGAAAATCTGTGATCACTTTTATTTTCCATGTAAAATCCATTTTTTTAGTGAAAACATAAGAGTCCATTTATCTTGGAAACTAGAAGAGATAGAGCCAAAACAAAGAAAATCTGTGATCACCTTCATTTCCCTTATAAAATCCATTTTTTGAGTGAAAACATAAAAGTCCATTTATCTTGGAAACTAGAAGAGATAGAGCCAAAACAAAGAAAATCTGTGATCACCTTCATTTCCCTTATAAAATCCATTTTTTGAGTGAAAACATAAAAGTCCATTTATCTTGGAAACTAGAAGAGATAGAGCCAAAACAAAGAAAATCTGTGATCACTTTCATTTCTTAGTAAAATCCATTTTTTGAGTGAAAACATAAAAGTCCATTTATCTTGGAAACTAGAAGAGATAGAGCCAAAACAAAGAAAATCTGTGATCACTTTCATTTCCCATGTAAAATCCATTTTTTGCGTGAAAACATAAAAGTCCATTTATCTTGGAAACTAGAAGAGATAGAGCCAAAACAAAGAAAATCTGTGATCACTTTCATTTCCTAGTAAAAATCCATTTTTTGAGTGAAAACACAAAAGTCCATTTATTTTGGAAACTAGAAGAGATAGATTCACTTCACTTTCATTTCCTAGTAAAAATCCATTTTTTGAGTGAAAACATAAAAGTCCATTTATCTTGGAAACTAGAAGAGATAGAGCCAAAACAAAGAAAATCTGTGATCACTTTCATTTCCCAGTAAAAATCCATATTTTGAGAGAAAATATAAAAGTCCATTTATTTTGGAAACTAGAAGAAATAGAGCCAAAACAAAGAAAATCTGTGATCACTTTCATTTCCCATATAAAATCCATTTTTTTAGTAAAAACATAAAAGTCAATTTATCTTGGAAACTAGAAGAGATAGAGCCAAAACAAAGAAAATCTGTGATCACTTTCATTTCCTAGTAAAAACCATTTTTTGAGTAAAACATAAAAGTCAATTTATCTAGAAACTAGAAGAGATAGAGCCAAAACAAAGAAAATCTGTGATCACCTTCATTTCCCTTATAAAATCCATTTTTTGAGTGAAAACATAAAAGTCCATTTATCTTGGAAACTAGAAGAGATAGAGCCAAAACAAAGAAAATCTGTGATCACTTTCATTTCTTAGTAAAAATCCATTTTTTGAGTAAAAACATAAAAGTCAATTTATCTAGAAACTAGAAGAGATAGAGCCAAAACAAAGAAAATCTGTGATCACTTTTATTTTCCATGTAAAATCCATTTTTTGAGTGAAAACATAAAAGCCCATTTATCTTGGAAACTTGAAGAGATAAAGCCAAAACAAAGAAAATCTGTGATCACTTTCATTTCCTAGTAAAAATCCATTTTTTGAGTGAAATCATAAAAGTCCATTTATCATGGAAACTAGAAGAGATAGAGCCAAAACAAAGAAAATCTGTGATCACTTTCATTTAATAGTAAAAATCCATTTTTTGAGTGAAAACATAAAAGTCCATTTATTTTGGAAACTAGAAGAGATAGATTCACTTCACTTTCATTTCCTAGTAAAAATCCATTTTTTGAGTGAAAACATAAAAGTCCATTTATCTTGTAAACTAGAAGAGATAGAGCCAAAACAAAGAAAATCTGTGATCACTTTCATTTCCCAGTAAAAATCCATATTTTGAGAGAAAATATAAAAGTCCATTTATTTTGGAAACTAGAAGAAATAGAGCCAAAACAAAGAAAATCTGTGATCACTTTCATTTCCCATATAAAATCCATTTTTTTAGTAAAACATAAAAGTCAATTTATCTTGGAAACTAGAAGAGATAGAGCCAAAACAAAGAAAATCTGTGATCACTTTCATTTCCTAGTAAAAATCCATTTTTTGAGTGAAAACATATAAGTCCATTTATCTTGGAAACTGGAAGAGATGGAGCCAAAACAAAGAGAATCTGTGATCACTTTCATTTCCTAGTAAAAATCCATTTTTGAGTGAAAACATAAAAGTCCATTTATCTTGGAAACTAGAAGAGATAGAGTCAAAACAAAGAAAATCTGTGATCACTTTCATTTCCTAGTAAAAATCCATTTTTAGAGTAAAACATAAAAGTCCATTTATCTTGGAAACAAGAAGAGATAGAGCCAAAACAAAGAAAATCTGTGATCACTTTTATTTTCCATGTAAAATCCATTTTTTGAGTGAAAACATAAAAGCCCATTTATCTTGGAAACTTGAAGAGATAAAGCCAAAACAAAGAAAATCTGTGATCACTTTCATTTCCTAGTAAAAATCCATTTTTTGAGTGAAAACATATAAGTCCATTTATCTTGGAAACTGGAAGAGATGGAGCCAAAACAAAGAGAATCTGTGATCACTTTCATTTCCTAGTAAAAATCCATTTTTGAGTGAAAACATAAAAGTCCATTTATCTTGGAAACTAGAAGAGATAGAGTCAAAACAAAGAAAATCTGTGATCACTTTCATTTCCTAGTAAAAATCCATTTTTAGAGTAAAAACATAAAAGTCCATTTATCTTGGAAACAAGAAGAGATAGAGCCAAAACAAAGAAAATCTGTGATCACTTTCATTTCCTAGTAAAAATCCATTTTTTGAGTAAAAACATAAAAGTCCATTTATCTTGGAAACAAGAAGAGATAGAGCCAAAACAAAGAAAATCTGTGATCACTTTCATTTCCTAGTAAAAATCCATTTTTTGAGTGAAAACATAAAAGTCCATTTATCTTGGAAACTAGAAGAGATAGAGCCAAAACAAAGAAAATCTGTGATCACTTTCATTTCCTAGTAAAAATCCGTTTTTAGAGTGAAAACATAAAAGTCCATTTATCTGGGAAACTAGAAGATATAGAGCCAAAACAAAGAAAATCTGTGATCACTTTCATTTCCTAGTAAAAATCCATTTTTTGAGTGAAAACATAAAAGTCCATTTATCTTGGAAACTAGAAGAGATAGAGCCAAAACAAAGAAAATCTGTGATCACTTTCATTTCCCTTATAAAATCCATTTTTTGAGTGAAAACATAAAAGTCCATTTATCTTGGAAACTAGAAGAGATAGAGCCAAAACAAAGATAATCTGTGATCACTTTCATTTCCTAATAAAAATCCATTTTTTGAGTGAAAACATAAAAGTCCATTTATTTTGGAAACTAGAAGAGATAGAGCCAAAACAAAGAAAATCTGTGATCACTTTCATTTCCTAGTAAAACCATTTTTTGAGAGAACACATAAAACTCCATTTATCTTGGAAACTAGAAGAGATAGAGCCAAAACAAAGAAAATCTGTGATCACTTTCATTTCCTAGTAAAACCATTTTTTGAGTGAAAACATAAAAGTCCATTTATCTTGGAAACTAGGAGAGATAGAGCCAAAACAAAGAAAATCTGTGATCACTTTCATTTCCTAGTAAAAATCCATTTTTTGAGTGAAAACATAAAAGTCCATTTATCTTGGAAACTAGAAGAGATAGAGCCAAAACAAAAAAAAACTGTGATCACTTTTTTTCCCATATAAAATCCATTTATGAGTGAAAACATAAAAGTCCATTTATCTTGGAAACTAGAAGAGATAGAGCCAAAACAAAGAAAATCTGTGATCACTTTCATTTCCTAATAAAAATCCATTTTTTGAGTGAAAACATAAAAGTCCATTTATCTTGGAAACTAGAAGAGATAGAGCCAAAACAAAGAAAATCTGTGATCATTTTCATTTCCTAGTAAAAATCCATTTTTCGAGTGAACACATAAAACTCCATTTATCTTGGAAACTAGAAGAGATAGAGTCAAAACAAAGAAAATCTGTGATCTCTAGAAGAGATAGAGCCAAAATAAAGAAAATCTGTGATCACTTTCATTTCCCATATAAAAATCCATTTTTTGAGTGAAAACATAAAAGTCCATTTATCTTGGAAACTAGAAGAGATAGAGCCAAAACAAAGAAAATCTGTGATCATTTTCATTTCCTAGTAAAAATCCATTTTTCGAGTGAACACATAAAACTCCATTTATCTTGGAAACTAGAAGAGATACAGCCAAAACAAAGAAAATCTGTGATCACTTTCATTTCCTAGTAAAAATCCATTTTTTGAGTGAAAACATAAAAGTCCATTTATCTTGGAAACTAGAAGAGATAGAGCCAAAACAAAGAAAATCTGTGATCACTTTCATCTCCTGGTAAAAGTCCATTTTTAGAGTAAAAACATAAAAGTCCATTTATCTTGGAAACAAGAAGAGATAGAGCCAAAACAAAGAAAATCTGTGATCACTTTCATTTCCTAGTAAAAATCCATTTTTTGAGTAAAAACATAAAAGTCCATTTATCTTGGAAACAAGAAGAGATAGAGCCAAAACAAAGAAAATCTGTGATCACTTTCATTTCCTAGTAAAAACCATTTTTTGAGTGAAAACATAAAAGTCCATTTATCTTGGAAACTAGAAGAGATAGAGCCAAAACAAAGAAAATCTGTGATCACTTTCATTTCCTAGTAAAAATCCGTTTTTAGAGTGAAAACATAAAAGTCCATTTATCTGGGAAACTAGAAGATATAGAGCCAAAACAAAGAAAATCTGTGATCACTTTCATTTCCTAGTAAAAATCCATTTTTTGAGTGAAAACATAAAAGTCCATTTATCTTGGAAACTAGAAGAGATAGAGCCAAAACAAAGAAAATCTGTGATCACTTTCATTTCCCTTATAAAATCCATTTTTTGAGTGAAAACATAAAAGTCCATTTATCTTGGAATCTAGAAGAGATAGACCCAAAACAAAGAAAATCTGTGATCTTTTTCATTTCCTTTAAATTTTCAATAAATTTCCTTTAAACATTCCACTGTTCTAACGTTCTTATCTTACTTGCATAGTTATGTTTGTTACTTTTCTTCTGTTCCTTCATCCCCATTAACAATATGATCATAATTTATATTAAAAATGTAACAAAAAAGGAAATTTATAAACATTTTTATATTTTTCTTTTACTATGCAGACACAAACAATAACTAACTACCTCTTTGTATGCAAATGTTTATTTTTTTTTTCTAAATGTTCATGCTAATAGAACGTACAAACTGAAGCACGAGGGTGGCACACTTCTTTTACACCTCAGCAGCAAAAAAATACAAAATAATAATAAACACCCTTTTTACACTCCAGTCTCAAAAGAAGAAGATCAAACAAAACTTACGGGGCTACTGCTCGCTTCGCTGACTAGGTGGCTGGTAAACTAACTAACTGGCGGGTTGGCTGACGACTGGCTGCTGACAATTTTGCTTAGGGGCAATATTCTATGTTACGGTTCAGTTAACAGGTAAAATGAGAAAAATGTTTATATAATATCCTAACTACTTATAGATTGTTGGCCACAGGGTAAAAAGTCATAAAAAAAATACAAACACATAAAAATATAAAGTTGTTTTTTTTTTTGAGAATTAAACATTAACCGAAAATGCTCGTAATATAAACCATACCAAACGAACTTAAAGTAAACATACATTAAATATGGTTAAAAAAATGACTAAAATTATACTACTATTTGTTATATAAAGGACTTTTTTCTACTCATATCATAGAAAAATATATAAAAACTTTGTTGAGTCATGGTTCAGTTGATACAAACATTTAAAGTTTGACACACAGACACTTATGAATATGTATATTGATTACCATCTCGATTACATCGATTTCAAAATATAATTGGCTCAATAGATGTTGTGTCAGAAATATGAATACCCTACATTAAAATAGCTGTAGTGACTTCGCACGTTGAAATAGAGCCGAGTTTTTTTAACTTCCAAAGACTCTGTGTCTTAGTTTCAGATGAAATCGTTCAATAGCTTGGATCAATAAAGTGATCAAATAGAACTCCACGATGTCAGAAATCTGAAAGTTTTGATTTCCTAAGAATCTTCCACAATAATCCGGCTAAATGTGAGAAGAAGTCGAAGTGCGTTACGTAAACACCTGCCATCTTGGCCTTATTTCACGATGGTACTTTTACAACCACAGGGTGTGCTTAGTAGGCGACTCATCCGGCGGGTGTCCATTGTTGGACCGTTGCTTAACTTTCAAGATACAATAACATCACTTTTACAGCCACACAGATGGGATGGCCTCTGTTGATTCAGCAACAGCACCTAGAGACGTAATCGTTAGAACGAAATACGAATCCATAGAATAAGCCGAGGACTTGTTTCTACTTACTTATAGAGAACATACACTAAACATTTCAATGGTATCACTTGTATAAGATACCTTACATCCATCACCATTTAACCCACACAATTCTCATTCATCCGACAGACTCATTGAGCAAAACATACGATGCATACGGGTGGGTATGGTCCGGATACCACTACATCCATCCCGTATCATATACCAACCAACACCAACTTATTTGCAACGTTTAGTACCACAGTCAATCCTCTCTGGGTTAACTATTGCCTCAACAACAGCACCGAACTTATCCCGAATTATAGACTTTACCGTGTAAGCAACATTCTCTTCCCGAGAATTTGGGTTTAACCCACATGCACACCGAAGTGCTCTCGTCCATAACCGGGAAAAAGACATAGTGCCAAACTCTGCTCAATGGGAAAACTGGTTCGACTCCGATTCAGATTATTCCAAAGAAAAACCAAGAATACCATCGACTTCACCAGTTTAGAGTGACGGCCGGCTAAAGGGCTTGTTGTAACAGTTTAACTGGCCCCGAGGGAAAAACCTTTCGCCTTATACAGCAATTGGAAACCAAAATCCAGGACTGTGTTGAAAAACTACTTTCGCGTCTTCTTCGTAATCCTAAAGACCGATAACTGCTGCTTGCCTGTCGCACTTTTAATCGAAGTTTCTGAACGTTCTCGTCGTAATTTTTTGTTCTAACGAACACTTATTCCTTTATCCATCTTTGCATCTTCGGTTACAAAGATAATATCAAACTTAAACTACCAAACTAAATATTTCCGTTAAGAAGTTACATTTAATAACTATAATTTTGAAACTACCTCTTAAAAACCTACACACACACATACAAAAATAACCATAAGAGTTGAAGAATAACTTAAGGATATTAACCCGGCAGCTCATGGAAGCTATTTTATATTAAGGAAATTATTGCAAAAGTCCAGTTCTTAAGTTAAGTATTTAACCTCAAGTTGATCTGTTTTACTCACACGGTTTAGCAAGCCGCCAGTGATCGTTATGGCTCCACAGACTGATGAACTCTTTTTGAGCGATAGCTATAGATTTGAACACAAAGAGACATTTCTTCATTCGGCAACAGCATATAGTGACATAGTATTTGGTAGCCCAAGCTCATACATACATTTAATGATCATTCTATTCCCGCGATTTGGATTTCAGCAGCTGCCATGAATAGAATCTCTAAGAAAAGAACATAGTGCCATAAGTAACTGGTTTCCTTGATACCCGATGAGTAACTCTGGTAAATTAACAACTCTTCCAGTCAATAACTACCCCAGTTTTATGTCTCATGGAATCTGAGGTACTTACATCAAGGAGATCATAACAAGCCTCGAGGAGAAACGAATCTGAGGTACTTACATCAAGGAGATCATAACAAGCCTCGAAATTGTTACAGAACCCCGACTTTACCACGAAATTGTTACAAAGCTCCTAGAGTGAGGATCTACCTTAATGGTTTAAGCTCACGGTGGTCTTTTTCAATTTCAGGGTTAGCTAGCTACGACTCACCACTGCAACTTGGTGACTTGGAAAGAACACGCAGGTGGCAAATTTTGTACTTTGAGAACATCGGGCCATGTACAAGCACTTTACTTAAGAACTCGAGCTATCAAAAGCCTAACCATTACCTTCCCGTTGCGGATTATCCGGTAATCTAGAGACCCTATTAAAATACTTCCATGACTCATGTTCATTCGAAGTACGGTCTTCATTAATAAGCTAAAGAATCGCTTCCTTACAAAGAGGGGATACACAACGGTATTCCAGGTATGATCAGAGTTATTCCCGGCTACCATGAAGTAAATTTTATCGATAACGCAAGAACAAAACTATCGTACATCCGTCACCATTAATACAGCCCTTTCATCCAACACATTCATGAGAACATCCACAAAAAATGTGGATGGAGTTGGCCCTACACAACTTTAAATCATTCTGCATTCTGTTATTGTGATATCAACTCATTGTCAACACATATGTAGTTCTTCTAGTCACACATCTGTGAGGTGGAGTCGGCAACAACACCGGAATCTAACGTCAAAATATTTATTTCCTCATTCCGTAGTCTTCTAACATACTAACGTTCCCATTATCAGAACCAACAGTCTTAGAAGTCAAGCAGATGGGTTTAAGAATACATCTAGAGTTGCACTAAAAGTTCCTAAATGTTGGGTCCTTTAACGCTCTTGTTTATGTTCTACCTCCTTAATTCATAAAATGGACTTTAGGATCCATATGATCGTGTGCCGATGACCGCATGAATATTGACAAAACTAAAGTAGTATGTTCAATGTCTATTGTTGCTGTATAAACCGAGAGCTTGTGGACCAGGTCTGCAAGACCCGGTCAACCTTGTTTTTTCACTTAGTCAAACATTTTATATTGAATCCATTCAAGCATCAGAAAGAGTCATTTGCAACAAGCCAGTTATCTAGATCATGATTCTTAATCTAAAGGTCATAATGGTGGATTTGGTGGATCGTGTGTCGATGATCGCATGAATATTGACAAAACTAAAGTAGTATGTTCAATGTCTATTGTTGCTGTATATACCAAGAGCTTGTGAACCAGGTCTGCAAGACCCGGTCAACCTTTTTTTTCACTTAGTCAAACATATTATATTGAATCCATTCAAGCATCAGAAAGAGTCATTTGCAACAAGCCAGTTATCTAGGTCATGATTCTTAATCTAGAAGTCATGATGGTGGATTTTAAAATACTTCTAGAGTTACGCAAGAAGCTCCTCATTGTTGGATCCTGTTAAGACTTCTATTCAACTTCTACCTCTTTAAAGGTAAAGAATTAATTCATACAGTGGACTTTAGGATCCATATGATCGTTGGTCGATGACCACAAATGAAGTCATAAAAGTACAGCATATTCGATGGTCTAATGTTTCCTTATAAATCGAGCTTGGGGAAACAGCATGCTGATGTCACGCAATAAACAACCTAATTATATATTATTTAATTGTTATATGAATCCAAATAGGCATCAAAGACAGTCGTTCGGAACATTCATGACTCTTGTTCTAGAGGTCAGACAGTCGGTTTTTAAAATTCTTTTAGAGTAAAGCAAGAAGTTCTTCATTGTTAAGCACTCCTGTTCAACAACTAACTTTTTGAACAAAAGAATCAGTAACATGATTCCTGATCTAGAAGTTACACAGACGGATTATATTGCTCTAGAAGTCAGAAGTTAGAAGCCGTAGTAGTACAGCATGTTGAATGTCTATGGTTTCTGTATAAACCGAGCTAGTGGACCGTCCTAAATAGACTGAAAAGTGCAAACTAAACTGCACCAATTATGACTTCTTGAACTTGAATTTCTATTGATTAATAAATTCAAAAACTGCCGGGAATTTATACAAGTTCTGTTCGAATATGTTCAAATATCTTAGTGCTTACCTCAGTTTGTGGTTAATAAAACCTTGGTAATAAAGATGGCAGTATAACTTTAGCACTCTTCACTTAAAATTTTACGGTGGGTTTGTGTATTATAAGCTGATACCACAAATTTTCTCCCTCCCTAACCACCAACTTATACTTATTACTTTTTGGCATAAAAGTCATATGTAGTGCAGCTAAAGAAAGAGCACTTTAAACTTGATATAAGGAAAACATTTACTCATACATATTTATAATTTTAAATTAAAATCAATTAAGATGAAAATGAACTTTAGAGTTTCTTCCATTTTTGTGCCCAATTTAAATTATTTATTTATTACCACTCAAAGTTTGGTATATTTTTTCGACATTATTGAAAAAGTTCAATGCAATAAAAAAAACAACAGAGTATAAAATAAAACCCAAGTGGCAGTTTTTACCTAAAATTAAACAGCAACAAACAAATAAAAACTTTTTTTTAGCCAACGACCCTTAGGTTGCTATTATGAGGGAGGTACAGACAGAAAGAAAGAGAGAGCGATAACAAAAATGTTTAATATTGTTTTATGTTCATGATGATCCGTCAATATGTTTTAAACAATTGTTGATTTATGCCCTCCCATGGATGTGCAAGAGCAACGACTGTGACTTATTAAATTTATGGGGGAAAAAAACTTTCATTATTAAAAAGTTTACCATTTGTTTTAGTTTTTTATTTAATTTTTTTTTCAATAAGTTTCGTTAAATTAATTGTTAATTTAGTTGCATGAACAAAATGTGGTTGAGTGCATTCAGCATAATCGATTAAATAAAATTTCAATTTAAACAAAATTGGAACTACAAAAACATTGTTAAATTATTTGTTGAAGGAGTTAAACAATTGTTGCTATAAAAAAAACACAATGAAAAACAAATTGGCCTTAATGGGTTAAGAGTTTATTGATGATAGTTTACAGTTAAATAATGTAATGAAAAGTTATCATTGAATTCAAATTAAATTGAATCAGAAATTGTTATTCAGCAGAAAATATATAGTTTTTTATTGATAATTGACTGAATCGTCCATCACTTATCGATATTGAAGGGGATATGTTTAATGCTTAACACGAGAAGAGTGTTTTGGTGGTGCAATCACTGATTGTTAGACTTTTAGAAACGTTGTTTCTACCTCATTATGACATCTTCTTCAGAAGGCATTAGATTACAGAATCCTATAATAAAATATATCTGTAACTTCAGATTTAATACAACTGAACTGAACTAGAACTGAACTAGAACTGAACTAGAACTGAACTAGAACTGAACTAGAACTGAACTAGAACTGAACTAGAACTGAACTAGAACTGAACTAGAACTGAACTAGAACTGAACTAGAACTGAACTAGATCTGAACTAGAACTGAACTAGAACTGAACTAGAACTGAACTAGAACTGAACTAGAACTGAACTAGAACTGAACTAGAACTGAACTAGAACTGAACTAGAACTGAACTAGAACTGAACTAGAACTGAACTAGAACTGAACTAGAACTGAACTAGAACTGAACTAGAACTGAACTACAACTGAACTAGAACTGAACTAGAACTGAACTACAACTGAACTACAACTGAACTAGAACTGGACTAGAACTGGACTAGAACTGAACTAGAACTGAACTAGAACTAAACTAGAACTGAACTAGAACTGAACTGGAACTGAACTAGAACTGAACTAGAACTGAACTAGAACTGAACTAGAACTGAACTAGAACTGAACTAGAACTGAACTAGAACTGAACTAGAACTGAACTAGAACTGAACTAGAACTGAACTAGAACTGAACTAGAACTGAACTAGAACTGAACTAGAACTGAACTAGAACTGAACTAGAACTGAACTAGAACTGAACTAGAACTGAACTAGAACTGAACTAGAACTGAACTTACGATTACCAATTCTGATTTTAAATTAAAATATTCGAAATGCTTTAAGTTTTAAGCTACCACCATTATCAACTTAATTAATATTTACCACTAACACAAACAAGCCTTGCAGCCAGCCACACATTGAATGTCATAATTATCTAACAAGTTATTAAATTTCTTTAAAGATTTGTGCATCTTTTGTGTTAATTAAGTGAAAATTTTGTACATTTATTATGTGGTTTTAAGCAAAATTTCAGCTTAACAATAGAATGAAATATTGAGGCATTTAATGACCTCAACAGCATTAATTAGTCCTGAGCAATGGAATTCTGTTTATTAAATAATTAACTAAGAAATAAATAGAGTAAATGAAAAAAAACAGACTCAGGAGATCTTAAACACCTTTAATAGGTACAATAAAAATGGCCAAAGTAAAATATTTTTGCACAAAACTTTCAGACAGATACAATAAAGGTATGTATATTGTATGTGCTCCCTAAGTTCAATATTAAACAAACTTTCTGACCCGGCTGTATAGAAAAGAAAGAATATTCTTTGTCTGTGTGTCTCCAGCCTTCCACCTTCAGATGTAACTAATAAAAACATATTTATAACACAATCTAAACCGTTTTATTGTTACCATTATGGTGAACACATGCAAAGTTACCATAAACATAATTTTATTAAACAATAACAAAAAAAAACATTAACATACAAAACACACTAATATTGTGGTAAAAAAAATTATGGCTTAAATAGATGTCGACAAGACAAAATAGATTAAATAACATAGAAGAATATAATAAGAAAAAAAAAGCAGCATCCGACCATTTACCCTAAACAACATTAGAAAACCTAACAACATCAATATTTCCATAAAGAAATGGACAGACGGATGAAAAAGAAAGTTAGGCAGGCTAGGATAACAACAGTTATAGCAGCACATGATTTACTGTCCTATGAAGGTAGAGAAGTTTGTTGTAATAAAAATAAAATGGCAATAATGATAATAAAAATTTGTAATAACAATAAAAACGATTGAATATATTTTACATTTCATAACCAAACACATACATAAATACATTCATACTTATTTGTATATAAAAACTTTCACACATGGCCTCGCACTTTAAAAAACACATAGTGAGGTAAACTGATGAAGTTCAAACCCAGTAATTCAAGGAGCTACTTAGTTCCATATTCACTCATATTTAAGAGGCTTTTTATAAGTTATAGTCTTTAAAATACCGATTTCTTGCGCTCGGGGTGAAATTATTTACTTCTGGTTCTTTTCCATACTTTGATGGATATCGGTGATGTTCGAAACTGATCTAGTATTCCATTTGTGAATTATATTGAATTCTGTACAGCATATAGATCTTGGTCTTGACTATAGATCAATCTATAGTCTTGACTATAGATCAGTCTATAGTCTTGACTATAAATCAGTCTATAGTCTTGACTATAGATCAGTCTATAGTCTTGACTATAGATCAGTCTATAGTTTTGAATATAGATCAGTCTATAGTCTTGACTATAGATCAGTCTATAGTTTTGAATATAGATCAGTCTATAGTCTTGACTATAGATCAGTCTATAGTCATGACTATAGATCAGTCTATAGTCTTGACTATAGATCAGTCTATAGTCTTGACTATAGATCAGTCTATAGTCTTGACTATAGATCAGTCTATAGTCTTGACTATAGATCAGTCTATAGTCTTGACTATAGATCAGTCTATAGTCTTGACTATAGATCAGTCTATAGTCTTGACTATAGATCAGTCTATACAGTCTTGACTATAGATCAGTCTACAGTCTTGACTATAGATCAGGCTACAGTCCTGACTATGGAGCACTCTATAGTCCTGACTATGGAGCAGTCTACAGTCTTGACTATAGAGCAGTCTATAGTCTTGACTATAGATCAATCTATAGTCTTGACTACAGATCAATCTATAGTCTTGACTATATGTATATCAGTCTATACTCTTGACTATAGATCGGTCTATAGTTTTGACTATAGATCGGTCTATAGTCTTGACTATAGATCAGTCTATAGTCTTGACTATAGATCAGCCTATAGTCCTAACTATAGATCAGCCTATAGTCTTGACTATAAATCGGTGTATAGTCTTGACTATAGATCAGTCTATAGTCTTGACTATAGATCAGTCTATAGTCTTGACTATAGATCAGTCTATAGTCTTGACTATAGATCAGTCTATAGTCTTGACTATAGATCAGTCTATAGTCTTGACTATAGATCAGTCTATAGTCTTGACTACAGATCAGTCTATAGTCTTTACTATAGATCAGTCTATAGTTTTGACTATATATCAGTCTATAGTCTTGACTATAGATCAGTCTATAGTTTTGACTATAGATCAGTCTATAGTCTTGACTATAGATCAGTCTATAGTCTTGACTATAGATCAGTCTATAGTCTTGACTATAGATCAGTCTATAGTCTTGACTATAGATCAGTCTATAGTCTTGACAATAGATCAGTCTATAGTCTTGACTATAGATCAGTCTATAGTCTTGACTATAGATCAGTCTTTAGTCTTGACTATAGATCAGTCTATTGTCTTGACTTTAGATCAGTATATAGTCTTGACCATAGATCAGTATATAGCCTTGAATATAGATCAGTCTATTGTCTTGACTATAGGTCAGTCTATAGTCTTGACTATAGATTAGTCTATAGTCTTGACTGTAAATCAGTTTATAGTATTGACAATAGACCAGTCTATAGTCTTGACTATAGATCAGTCTATAGTCTAGACTATAGTTCTGTTTATAGTATTGACTATAGATAAATTTATAGTCTTAACTATAGATTATTCTATAGTCTCGACTACAGATCATTCTATAGTCTTGACAACAGATTACTCTACAGTTTTAACTCAAATTAGTATAGTTTTGACTAGAGATCAATATGTAGTCTTGACTAGAGATCAATCTATAGTCTTGACTATAGATCAAACTCTAGTCTTGATTATAGATTAGTTTATAATATTGTCTCTATATTAGTCTATAGTATTAACTACAGATTAGTCTAAAGTCTTGATCAATCTATAGTCTTGACTATAGATCAGTCTATACTCTTGACTATAGTTCAGTCTGTAGTCGTAACTATAGTTCAGTCTGTAGTCTGGACTATAGCTTTGACTATAATAGATCAGTCTATAGTCATAGATCGTAATGTAGGATCTAGAATCTATTATTTATTATCACTATCAATCACTAGAGAATCTATAGACCAAACCGAATCAAAAGATCACAATTAGTAAAGTAAATAGATCTTTAGACTCTGTAGATCAACGTTACCTTTCAAATTTTAGAAACCAGTATGTAGTGACATGCTAATAACTCGTAAACCAATTAATAATTTCTAGAACTGTTGACATAATAAAGTAAACATTTATCATGTGATCTAAATTATTTCTAAAATTTACTTACAATAAAAATGTTTACAATAATATCTCGTTAATGAGAAAAAGTACTCTAAGATAAGTCGAAATTTTTAAAAAGTAACTAATGGCATGTTAATAACTCATAAACTGATAAATCATTTCTAGACCTGTTGGCAAAAGAAAGTAAACTTTTATCAAGCGATCAAAACAATTCCTATAATTTTTGCTTAAAATCTAAATATTTGCTTTGATAACTCGTTAACTAGAAAATGTACTTTAAGATAAGTTGAAATTTTAAAAATAACTAATGCCGTGCTAATAACTCGTAAACCTATAAATCATTTATAGAACTGTTGACAAAAGAAAGTATTTATTTTTCTTCATGTGACCAAAACAATTCCTAGAACTTTTAATAACTCGTTAACTAAAAATTCTTACTAAGATAAGGTGAAATTTTAAAAAACAAATTAAACAACTAATAACATGTTAATAACTTGTAAACCAATAAATCATTTTTAAGCCAGTTGACAAGAAGAAAGTGAACTTTTATCAGGTGACCCACACTATGCCTAGTATTTAGTTGATAATATCATTAGATTAATTAATAAGCTAACTATTGACAGGTTGAAAACTCGAAAACAAACAGAGATATCAAGAAATATGAAATATGATCCTATGAATTATATGAATGATTAATAGTGGCGCTTTTTTTTAAATTTAATAACTCCAAAACATCAAATTTTTGTGGACACATGACCTAAATTTTATAATAACAGTAAAGTTAAAAAACTTGAGGTTAGCAACACAGTTTTCAGTGTTACTAATTTGATTCTAATTCTCTTCATAGAATGATTCCAAAAAGTAATTGGTCTTGATTCTAGATTTCTCTTGTAATAAAGCTTATTAAAGCTTAATATTAAACATGTTGGTCAGTGAGTAAAATACACATATTTATGTGTAATGTTTCTGTATCGAAATATTAGCTAAAAATTATGATTATTATCTGGAAATACTTGCCACAGACGTTTTGTAGCATCAATAGTAACTAAAATAAATGTTGGCAAAAGAAAGTAAACTTTTATCAAGCGATCAAAACAATTCCTATAATTTTTGCTTAAAATCTAAATATTTGCTTTGATAACTCGTTAACTAGAAAATGTACTTTAAGATAAGTTGAAATTTTAAAAATAACTAATGCCGTGCTAATAACTCGTAAACCTATAAATCATTTATAGAACTGTTGACAAAAGAAAGTATTTATTTTTCTTCATGTGACCAAAACAATTCCTAGAACTTTTAATAACTCGTTAACTAAAAATTCTTACTAAGATAAGGTGAAATTTTAAAAAACAAATTAAACAACTAATAACATGTTAATAACTTGTAAACCAATAAATCATTTTTAAGCCAGTTGACAAGAAGAAAGTGAACTTTTATCAGGTGACCCACACTATGCCTAGTATTTAGTTGATAATATCATTAGATTAATTAATAAGCTAACTATTGACAGGTTGAAAACTCGAAAACAAACAGAGATATCAAGAAATATGAAATATGATCCTATGAATTATATGAATGATTAATAGTGGCGCTTTTTTTTAAATTTAATAACTCCAAAACATCAAATTTTTGTGGACACATGACCTAAATTTTATAATAACAGTAAAGTTAAAAAACTTGAGGTTAGCAACACAGTTTTCAGTGTTACTAATTTGATTCTAATTCTCTTCATAGAATGATTCCAAAAAGTAATTGGTCTTGATTCTAGATTTCTCTTGTAATAAAGCTTATTAAAGCTTAATATTAAACATGTTGGTCAGTGAGTAAAATACACATATTTATGTGTAATGTTTCTGTATGGAAATATTAGCTAAAAATTATGATTATTATCTGGAAATACTTGCCACAGACGTTTTGTAGCATCAATAGTAACTAAAATAAAAGAGGAGAGAGAGGCTGGCACTGCATTTCTGATGTTATCTCCTGCAAACCTCTATAATTAACACTCAAAAGGACATGTGTAACACACGCTACATACTACTTACATAGACATATATGTATGTATGTATGTATGTATGTATGTATGTATGTATGTATGTATGTATGTATGTATGTATGTATGTATGTATGTATGTATGTATGTATGTATGTATGTATGTATGTATGTATGTATGTATGTATGTATGTATGTATGTATGTATGTATGTATGTATGTATGTGTAACTTTATGTTCTACTGCTATAATATTTTCATATTGTTCTTGTTATTATTTTCATTAGAGATTGTTTTGCGCTGATAAATGAGTTGGCTGGGGGATTCTATGACCAGCTCTAATCATATACTGTTTCGTGTTTCAAACTTAACAATTTTTGAACAAGGCAAACGTGTCTATTACACATAAAACATGTATGCGAAACAGAGATAGGAAATAAGAAGGAAATAAACGTAGCGCAACAATGAAAATTGTATTTAATTTGTAGCCATATCCGGTATTTCCGCCGCCTAGGGTGCCATTTATGTGCGAACATTAAATGAGGCTGAAAATGTGATAAAGTCACCGAAAAAAGAGAAAAAAATACTACTGCGGTGTATATATAAGTATAACAGGTCAATAAATATGACTGTTTGGCAGGCACGCGTGAATAGATGTCTAAGGAAATGTAAATGTTATCGAACTACATCCGTAGACGGTATCCGGTTACAGATACATATTAATGATTGATAATAAAGGCAATAATTAAAACTTTAAGTAGAATTAAAAGCCTAAGATACTGAACAAAACTTAAAGGAAAACATAAAGGAGACATTTAGAAAAAATATTTCATTATTTGGTAGCTAGCGTACGACTAGCGATCATAATAATGAGGTTTAGAATCTTGAATATAAATATAGAGCCGTCTATAGACTGATTAATCAGTGTTGAGTATTGATTCGTTCATTATCCGAATTTTGGATTATTTTTTGGTTTTACTTCATAGTTTATAGTCTAGGCTACAGATCAGTCTATAGTATGGACTATAGATCAGTCTATAGTCCGGACTATACATCAGTTTATTGTCTGGACTATAGATCAGTTTATTGTCTGGACTATAGATCAGTCTATAGTATGGACTATAGATCAGTCTATAGTATGGACTATAGATCAGTCTATAGTCTTGACTATATATCAGTCTATAGTCTTTACTATAGATCAGTCAATAGTCTTTACTATAGATCAGTCTATAGTCTTGAGTATAGATCAGTCTATAGTATTGACTATAGATCAGTCTATAGTCTTGACTGTAGATCAGTCTATAGTATTGACTATAGATCAGTCTATAGTCTGGATTATCGATCACTCTATAGTCTTGACTGTAGATATAGTATTGACTATAGATCAGTCTATAGTATGGACTATAGATCAGTCTATAGTATGGACTATAGATCAGTCTATAGTCTTTACTATAGATCAGTCTATAGTCTTTACTATAGATCAGTCTATAGTCTTGACTATAGATCAGTCTATAGTCTTGACTATAGATCAGTCTATAGTTTTGACTGTAGATCAGTCTATAGTCTTTACTATAGATCAGTCTATAGTCTTTACTATAGATCAGTCCATAGTCTCGACTATAGATCAGTCCATAGTCTCGACTATAGATCAGTCCATAGTCTCGACTATAGATCAGTCTATAGTCTTGACTATAGATCAGTCTATAGTCTTGACTATAGATCAGTGTATAGTCTTAACTAGATCAGTCTATAGTCTTTACTAATGATCATTCTATAGTCTTGACTAGATCAGTATGTAGTCTTTACTATTGATCATTCTATAGTCTTGAGTAAAGATCAGTCTATAGTCTTGACTGTAGATCAGTCTATAGTCTTTACTATAGATTAGTCTATAGTCTTTACTAGAGATCAGTCTTTAGTCTTGACTAGAGATCAGTCTATAGTCTTGACTATAGATCAGTCTATAGTCTCGACTAAAGATCAGTCTATAGTCTCGACTAAAGATCAGTCTATATTCTTGACTATTTATCAGTCTATATTCTTGACTATAGATCAGTCTATAGTCTTGACTGTAGATCAGTCTATAGTATTGACTATAGATCAGTCTATAGTCTGGATTATCGATCACTCTATAGTCTTGATGTAGATCAGTCTATAGTCTTGACTATAGATCAGTCTATAGTCTTGACTAGAGATCAGTCTATAGTCTTGACTATAGATCAGTCTATAGTCTCGACTAAAGATCAGTCTATACTCTTGACTATAGATCAGTCTATATTCTTGACTATACATCAACCTTGACTAGACATCAATCTATAGTCTTGGCAATACATCAATCTATAGTCTTGACTAGATCAATCTATAGTCTTTACTAATGATCAATCTATAGTCTTGATTATAGATCAATCTTTAGTCTTGAGTATTGATCAATCTATAGTTTTGAGTATAGATCAGTCTTGATTATATATCAGTCTGTAGCCTTGACTAGAGATAAGTCTATTATATTGACTATAGATCATTCTATAGTCTTTACTACAGATGAGTCTATAGTCTTGATTATGGATCAGTCTATAGTCTTAACTATAGATCAGTCTATAGACTTGACTATTGATCAGTTTATAGTCTTGACTATTGATCAGTTTATAATCTTGGCTATTGATCAGTCTATAGTTTTGACTATAGATCAATCTATAGTCTGAACTAGAAGTCAATCTATAGTCTTGACTAGAGATCAATATGTGGTCTTAACTGGAGGTCAATGACGATAGTCTTAACTAGAGATAATCTGTAGTTTTGACTACTGTTCAGTCTATAGTCATTACCATAGATCAGCCTATTGTCTTAACCTTAGATCAGTTACATATGATCGGTTTTAAATCCTTAATTTTTCCACTTGCATTAAATATCTGAAAATAAATCTCTTTTTTATTAACAATTCCCGCTGAAACTTTAAGTATATTTGTATGTTGAAAGTAAAATCAGATTTTATCACTCTAAAAGATAAATAATGTCCATACACAGTTATCCATCCATTTATATACTTATTTATGTATATTATTTATATCCTTTGACTTCTTTAGCTGCATAAAATTGTTTGTATTTATATTCACAATTACTCCCATAAAAATCAAACGAAATGGTTACTTATGGGATTGTTTCTTTCTTCTAAAATACGAATGTATTCTATGTGAACTAGTAACATGGTGATGATGAGGGCAATATTCCTGCACACAGTAAAAGCAATAAAAAATGTGTATATTTTTTACGCATTTTTAAGAGCTATTTGACTTTATCTGATAGACTTTTCTAATACTTTTAGCACCAACAGCAACAGCAGCACCCACCAACTAACATAATAAAAATAATGATGATGCTGGCAATGATTTTTATGTGGTTGCTATTCTATGTTAAACATGGCGATTTATGACCAGGACCATTAAGGATAACAATATACACTCACACACGGAGAAATAAACGAACAAACAAAACTTTTTATAGACAGGAACAGAAAAGAAAAAATGCAGCAAACCACAACAAATAATTTAGAAAAGGAATGAAAAAAAAACTAATAAAAAAATATAGACAAACCACTAGAGTGAGGTATAGAAGAGTATTGAATTTTATGACCAACATGATAAACAGGCAGGTCTTTGTTCAAGTACATCTCTAAAGATTTCACAATTTCATGACCAAATCAAATTCAACTTATGGCAATTGCCATCAATTGTACAAGTTATAATAAACGTTAAAAGTTTGTAGCAATAGAAAAGGAACGCCCTGGACAGGATGTTATTGTGATGCGGTCAGACGGACAGATCAACACTTAAATTATTTGTTCTTAGTTGTGACGAGACTTTAAGGCGATTAGAATAAAATAGAAAAGATGATTACTCGAAAAAAAAATATCATGTAGATATTTGAAATAACTTTTGAGTAATTTAAAGGCATTATCATAAAACGCTTAGTTTTTTGATAATGCATTTAAGAAGATTAAGTGAAGATCGGTATACAGATCTTTATATAGTCTTGACTACAGATCAATTTCTGATCTTGACTACAGATCAGACTATGGTCTTGACTACAGATCAATTTTAACTATAGATCAGTCAATAATCTTGACTACATATTCTACATAATCTAAATCTTGACTATAGATCAGGCTATAGTTTTGACTATATATCAGTGTATAGTATAGACCATAGATCAGTCTATAGTATTGACTATAGATTAGACTATAGTATTGACTATAGATTAGACTATAGTATTGACTATATATTAGTCTATGGTCTTGACTATAGATCAGTCTATAGTCTTGACTACAGATCAGTCTATAGTATTGACTAAAGATCAATCTATAGCCTTGACTACAGATTAGTCTATAGATCAGTCTATAGTCTTGACTATAGATCAGTCTATAATCTTGACTATAGATCAGTCTATAGTCTTGACTATAGATCAGTCTATAGTCTTGACTATAGATTAGTCTACAGTCTTGACTATAGATCAGTCAATAGTCTGACTATAGATCATTCAATATTCTGACTATAGATCAGTCTATAGTGTTGACTATAGATCAGTCTATAGTGTTGACTATAGATCAGCCTACAGTCTTGACTATAGACCAGTCAAAAGTCTTGACTATAGATCAGTCTACACTCTTGACTATAGATCAGTCTATAGTCTTGACTATAGATCAGTCTATAGTCTTGACTATTGATCAGTCTATAGTCTTAACTATAGATCAGTCTATAGTCTTGACTATAGATCAGTTTATAGTCTTGACAATAGATCAGTCTATAGTCTTGACTATAGATCAGTCTATAGTCTTGGCTATAGATCAGTCTATAGTCTTGACTATTGATCAGTCTATAGTCTTGACTATTGATCAGTCTATAGTCTTTACTATGGATCAGTCCATAGTCTAGACTATAGATCAGTCCATAGTCTAGACTATAGGTCAGTCTATATTCTAGACTATAGATAAGTCTATAGTCTTGACTATAGATCAGTCTATAGTCTCGACTATAGCTCAGTCTATATTCTAGAATATAGATAAGTCTATAGTCTTGACTATAGATCAGTCTATAGTCTCGACTATAGATCAGTCTATATTCTAGACTATAGATAAGTCTATAGTCTTGACTATAGATCAGTCTATAGTCTAGACTATAGATCAGTCTATATTCTAGACTATAGGTAAGTCTATAATCTTGACTATAGATCAGTCTATAGTCTTGACTATAGGTCAGTCTATAGTCTTGGCTATAGATTAGTATATAGTCTTGACTATAGATTAGTCTATTTTCTTGACATTCAGTCTATAGTCTTGGATATAGATCAGTCTATAGTCTTCACTATAGAACAGTCTACAGTCTTGACTATAGATCAGTCTATAGTCTTGACTATAGATCAGTCTATAGTCTTGACTATAGATCAATCTATAGTCTTGACTATAGATCAATCTATAGTCTTGACTATAGATCAGTCTACAGTCTTGACTATAGATCAGTATATAGTCTTGACTATAGATCAGTCAATAGTCTTGACTATAGATCAGTCTACACTCTTGCCTATAGATCTGTCTATAGTCTTGACTATTGATCAGTCTATAGTCTTGACTACTGATCAGTCTATAGTCTTTACTATGGATCAGTATATAATCTTGACTATAGATCAGTCTATAGTCTAGACTATAGATCAGTCTATGGTCTAGACTATAGACTATAGTCTAGACTATAGATCAGTCTATAGTCTAGACTATAGATCAGTCTATATTCTAGACTAAAGATAAGTCTATAGCCTTGACTATAGATCAGTCTATAGTCTTGACTATAGGTCAGTCTATATTCTAGACTATAGATAAGTCTATAGTCTTGACTATAGATCAGTCTATAGTCTAGACTATAGATCAGTCTATATTCTAGACTAAAGATAAGTCTATAGTCTTGACTATAGATCAGTCTATAGTCTTCACTATAGATCAGTCTACAGTCTTGACTATAGATCAGCCTATAGTCTTGACTATAGATCAGTCTATAGTCTTGACTATAGATCAGTCTATAGTGTTGGCAATAAATTAGTATATAGTCTCGACTATGGATTATTCTATTGTCTTGACTTACATCAGTCTATTGTCTTGACTATAGATCAGTCTATAGTCTTGACTATAGATCAGTCTACGGTCTTAACTACAGATCAGTCTATTGTCTTGACTATAGATCAGTCTATAGTTTTGACTATAGATCAGTCTTGAATAACTAAACAAACTTTGATAAAATGTCCCCGAAAAAAATTTCGTACAACTCTTTTTGCACTCCAACTACTGCAACATACATTTGTAACAATTGAAGCCCACATAACAATGTCTGCCAGAAAATAATATATAAACTTAAGCTGTCACTTCCGTTGCTATCTATCGCTGTTACTTTTCTCTTTCCTTGGGAATGCATTTTTGCTCCATTACTTTCTGTAATTTTCTTGAAATCAACTTCCGGTTGGAAATGGTCACATGATGGTATAAACTCATAAATGTTCAGTTGAAATGTCGAAAATGTAAAAAACATATAAGTATATGTACATAGTTAAACTTTGGCATGAAGATGTTACGGAAACATAACATAAGGAAATACATACATAATTTTTTATAGGTTATTTTTCCATTTCCTTGTAGAAAAAATTTTACATTTTACTTAAAGCGTAAAAAACTGAAAATAATTTAGTTTGCGCTTAGTATGTAGACCATAGACCGAATTTTTGTTAAGGCTATAGATTGGTCTATAGTCAAGACTATAGATTGATATATAGTCAATAATATCGACTAATCTATAGTCAAGATTATAGACTAATCTTTAGTCAAGATTATAGACTAATCTTTAGTCAAGTTTATAGACTGATCAATAGTCAAGACTATAGACTGATCTATAATCAAGACTATAAAATGTTCTATAGTTAATACTATTATTATCGAGATTATCGACTAATCTATAATCAAGACTATTACGTAATCCATAGTCCAAATCATAAGCTGATCTGCAATCAAGACTATTGACTGATCTTCAGTCAACAGTATAGACTGGTCTACAGTCAAAATTGTAGACTAATCTATAGTCAAGATTATAGACTTACCTATAGTCACGACTGTAGACTGATCTATAGTCAAGACTATAGAACAGTTTAAAGTTAAGACTATAGAGTAGTCTATAGTGCAGAATATATTGTAAGACTATGGAGTAATCTACAGTCAAAATCATAGACTGATCTACAGTCAAGACTATTGACTGAACTGTCTGCAGTCGAAGATATAGGCAACTCTACATATACATAGTTTTGGCGACTTATAATGTAGTTACTGATTAGTATGCATACTGTTTGCATTCATTTAAAGTAGTTATGTAATAGCTTCCTTATAGAATCAAATACAAATTTATTTGACACCTGTAGAAGTACATTAGATTTAAAACTCACAGTGAAGCATAAAAATTAAATCAATGATTCCCAAATGTTGTATCTACTATTTTCTTAAAAAAAAACTTGAATAATTTCAAGAAATAAAAAAATTTAATTAACTGA
The DNA here is from genome assembly GCF_015586225.1 of Lucilia sericata. NCBI lineage: Eukaryota > Metazoa > Arthropoda > Insecta > Diptera > Calliphoridae > Lucilia > Lucilia sericata. Next base: position 166,819 of record NW_023994939.1, read on the forward strand.
CAAAAATACTTTAAATATTTATTTATATCATTTATTTTGAAAAACATGTTATTATCATTTAATTAAACAGATTTTTAATAGGAAATAATTCAACAAAAAAATTTAAAAATCCCCGTTTAAAAGATAAAAGTTAAAAAATGCAATATAAATATTTAGACATTTGTTTTTATATTTTGATGGCCTACAGACTGGAAGCATTTACACTGTCTGTAATTCCCCTCCTTGACAAGGTAATTTGGAATTATCTTTTCAGCTACAATAATCACACCTTTTCGCCGGGGTCAATAAACTCAGTTATATTTTTAATCTAAATGTCTTGCAAGGTACAGTGGTCGTTTGGTGGCAAAAAGTAAAAAAATATTTTTGGATAAATATATATTAAGCTATACTATTTGTGAGAGATCATTGAGAAACTATATTTTACAAATTATGTAAAACTTTTGTTTACTGTCATACAGGGGTTGGCCGCTTTAATACTAGAAAATTTCAAAGTACTATAGATTCAATTCAATCGTATATTTTATATATTAGTTAAACAATTATTTTATTTTTAGAATTCAAAACAACTCTTAAGATTACAAAATAACCAAATTATTACTTTTAAGACCAAAATCGTTCACCGTGCAATAATAATAAGATAAAAAATTTGAACAATTTAAAAAGTGTGCAATCTTTGTTGTTAACTTTTTAATGAGTAATAAATATAAATAAACAACGCATTACATTTGTCTACTTAAAACGTATATTAATTTTTTTTATATAAAAAAATATTACAAAAATATTGAAAACAAACATATTTTGGCAAAATCATTTAAAATTAGATTTAAAGCAAAATTCTCACGAAAATATAATATTTACATTTTAATTATTATTTAAATAAACCAGTTACAAAATGTGATTAATATGTTTTTGTTTTTGCTTAGAATATTTCCTAAATTGTGTTGACGTTTACAAATTTTAATTAAAACAGTTATAATTATAGTCTAATTATTTAAATTTAAAAATAACTTGGCTTTCAAAAAAATAACTGATCTAAATTCAATACTACAGACTGATTAGCAGGGAAACCGAAAATATGCTCTGAAAAAAGTGTTTTAAGCGCTTAAAATATGCCGTAAAAAACAAAATATATGCTCTTAAAATTTAAAATATATGCTCCAAAAATAAAATTTTTAATTATTTCTTAACATTGAAAAGCTCAAAAAGACTGAAATTGTAATGAAATAATAAATGTTTAATGTCATACTTCATCCTACAAGATTTTTTACAATTGATTCATCTCATAGTTTGATGAACTAGTTTAATAGAATTCAGTTTTACGTTCAGATAACCAATAAATAACATGACACCATTTGGTCCCCAAAAAAACATATTTCAAACGACAAAGTTTGACACATTTCTTCCAATTGTATTCATAGCTTCTGCTATACATTTTAATCGGTGTTGTCATAAAATCCAATGATTATCAATACTGATTTTTTAACGATAAAAATTGATTGGTCTCATGAAATCCAAAGTAATCGGTTTTATTTCCGATTTAAAATTTAATGCTAAAAACTATAACATTGGTTTTCATAAGACTAATATATTTTTTACAAATGAAAATAATTTTTTCAAAATTGTAAAATAGGTTAAAAAATTAAAAAAAGAACTAAATTATTTTAAATAAAAAATTTTTGAAAATAAATTAAAAAAACTAAATTATTTTAAATAAAAAAATTTTGAAAAGAAAATTAAAAATGAAAAAAAGCGAAAAACATCAAAATCTGCACTAAAATATGCTCTAAAAACTCGAAAATATGACTTAAATATGCTACAAAAGTCAAATCATGCAAAATTATGCTCTTACGGGTAAAATATGCAAAAATATGCTCTAACAAATCGATGCCATAATTCTTAAATTGGTCTGAAACGTGTAAATATCTTATCCATGAGTCTATACGACGCACCACAAAAAACATGCATTTGCATATTTTGGTTTCCCTGCTGATTAGTAATCAAGACTATAGACTTATATATAGTCAGGACTACAGACTTATCTAAAATGTAGACTGTAGACTTAAATATAGTCAAGACTAAAGACTCATTTAGAGTCAAGACTAAAGACTCATCTATAGTCAAGACTATAGACTAATCTATAGTCAAGACTATAGACTAATCTATAGTCAAGACTATAGACTAATCTATAGTCAAGACTATAGACTAATCTATAGTCAAGACTATAGACTAATCTATAGTCAAGACTATAGACTAATCTATAGTCAAGACTATAGACAAATCTATAGTCAAGACTATAGACTAATCTATAGTCAAGACTATAGACTAATCTATAGTCAAGACTATAGACTAATCTATAGTCAAGACTATAGACTAATCTATAGTCAAGACTATAGACTAATCTATAGTCAAGACTATAGACTAATCTATAGTCAAGACTATAGACTAATCTATAGTCAAGACTATAGACTAATCTATAGTCAAGACTATAGACTAATCTATAGTCAAGACTATAGACTAATCTATAGTCAAGACTATAGACTAATCTATAGTCAAGACTATAGACTAATCTATAGTCAAGACTATAGACTAATCTATAGTCAAGACTATAGACTAATCTATAGTCAAGGCTATAGACTAATCTATAGTCAAGACTATAGACTAATCTATAGTCAAGACTATAGACTAATCTATAGTCAAGACTATAGACTAATCTATAGTCAAGACTATAGACTAATCTATAGTCAAGACTATAGACTAATCTATAGTCAAGACTATAGACTAATCTATAGTCAAGACTATAGACTAATCTATAGTCAAGACTATAGACTAATCTATAGTCAAGACTATAGACTAATCTATAGTCAAGACTATAAACTAAAATATAGTCAAGACTATAGACTAATCTATAGTCAAGACTATAGACTAATCTATAGTCAAAACTATAGACTAATCTACAGTCAAGACTATAGACTAATCTATAGTCAAGGCTATAGACTAATCTATAGTCAAGACTATAGACTAATCTATAGTCAAGACTATAGACTATTCTATAGCCAAGACTATAGACTATTCTATAGCCAAGACTATAGACTAATCTATAGTCAAGACTATAGACTAATCTATAGTCAAGACTATAGACTAATCTATAGTCAAGACTATAGACTAATCTATAGTCAAGACTATAGACTAATCTATAGTCAAGACTATAGACTAATCTATAGTCAAGACTAGAGACTAATCTATAGTCAAGACTATAGACTAATCTATAGTCAAGATTATAGACTAATCTATAGTCAAGATTATAGACTTATCTATAGTCAAGACTATAGACTTATCTATAGTCAAGGATTATAGACTTATCTATAGTCAAGACTATAGACTTATCTATAGTCAAGACTATAGACTAATCTATAGTCAAGACTATAGACTAATCTATAGTCAAGACTATAGACTTATCTGTAGTCAACTAATCGATTATCAATACTATAGACTAATCGATAGTCAAGACTATAGACTATCAATTAAAAATTTATTAAAATTTATGCATTAAAAAAAAATTGGGAACCACTTAAAATCTCGTTTTGTCTTTATATTTTAAGAACTAAAGTTTTTATACAAAACGTAAAGAAAATGCCAGACAAGTATGACGTAACCTCTCAAGCATGCCACATTTAAAAACAAGCAGAAAAGTGTTCGGCAAAAACGAATCTTATATACACATCCCTCAGCCGGCGTTAATGCAGAAACCGTCAAAATTTTTAATCTTCCATCGATTAAACCCTATGGAAGGGAAGGATCAATTTCATCAGTTTTTTAACACTAAACATTTGTAATGTATAAAAACCTTCATTCGGATAAGGAACTACAGTTATTGTCATATAAATTCATATATATTTCGATTCCCTTCGTTTAAAAAACTATGATATTTTATTCCTGTTTCAAGATACACCGATATTAGAAATTTTCAACACTAGCGATTTGGAATCAATGAGAAGGTAAGGTCCCAGAGTAATAATAAGTATTTATATATCTATGGATCTATAACCTATAGCTCTATATGTTACAAACGTATTGGAAAAATCAACATACCACCTTTTATTATTAATGATCACTAAATAACAATATAAACTTCTAACATCTCATCACATATTCTCAATAAGTACAATAAGAATCGACCACAAACAACGATTTGTGGTAATAAATTTTTATTTAAATCTATAAAAAAAACTCAAACGATATTTATTTGTTAAACAAGAAAACAATTTGTGTTGGTCTTTAAAAGTAAAAGTGTTGTGATAATTATTTCTTATATATATTTTTTTTTCTCTACATTTATTTAAACGATCGTAAATACTTCGCATTTAAGCCATAAAAATGTTTACTTTTATTTACATTTTTTTAACATTTAAATTCAAGCCATTTAAAGGAAAAAGACAAAAATATATGAAGATCATTTTGTTATTATTAGTTGTCTCATTTTAATATTACGCTCAAATATTTATTGATCGAGTGCGTTATAAGCGTTACTTTAATTAGACTCTCACTGGATCTCACAATGTTTTGTTTTAAAGAGTTATTTTATTTTCGACTTTTGTTTTTTTTTACTCTCTTCTTTATGTATATAATTGGTATATAAGAGGAGTCATAAGCTACGCTTTACTATATGCCAGGGTTGGTAAATTTAATTCTAATGTAAAAAATATTTTCCATTTTTTTTACTTTTGGTTAAGAGATATTGATTAATGTTGACTTAAGATTATGAAATAATTAGTTTTAGTCAGCAACGTTTAACATTAAGCCGTTCTGCAATAGAGAAAGCTTTAATCGCCAGGGTCAAAGTTCAAAATATTTAACATTATTCTCTTGATGAAACTTCAGAGCATTTGAGAGTTTTGTTCCAAATAAAAAGAAACTCCAAAATAAACAAATTTTCTATAATAAACAACTTCCCATCTCTGATATACACTGACCACATTTCCACTTGACCTGCAAAGGTCAAAGGTCAAAATATTTAAAATTCTTTCCTTGATGAAACCTCAGAGCAGATTTGAGTGATTCAATTCAAAGGAAACTCCAAAATAAACAAATTTTCTACTATTAACAACTTCCCATCTCTGGCATACACTGACCACATTTCCACTTGACCTGCAAAGGTCAAAATATTTAAAATTCTTTCCTTGATGCAACCTCAGAGCAGATTTAAGTGCAGATTATTCGTTTTGATTCAATCCAAAAGAAACTCCAAAATAAACAAATTTTCTACAATAAACAACTTCCCATCTCTGATATACACTGACCTCATTTCCACTTGACTTGCAAAGGTCAAAATATTTCTAATTCTTTCCCTAAAGAAACCTCAGAGCAGATTATTTGTTTTGATTCAATCCAAAGGAAACTCCCAAATAAACAAATTTTCTACAATAAACAACTTCCCATCTCTGGCATACACTGACCACATACAACATTTGCATTTCTCAAGTCATGATTCATCATTGCATTTGGGTTTTTTAGTAAAGAAAAATAAACAAATAAAGAAAAATTAAACTCAAGCGTAAAATATGAAAAAACGTGTAAAATATTTTTTAGTGAGAAACTGGTTATAAACCACTTTTTTCAAAAACAAATCTCGTCTTGATCCACTCACAACAAACCAACAGAAAAAATATGGTGACGTTTAAGTTTCCAACTTTCAAAGAGTGTTTTCAATAATCCATTACAATTAAGTGACGCATTGTTTAGTTCCCCCCGATCAATTAACAAGTATGTATTGTTTTAAATTACATATGAGGGAATAATATTTGTCGGTTTTATTTGAAACCACTTTCTTTTGCCGTGGAACCGAGAGCAAGAGAGAGAGAGAGGAGAAAAGTTTTCTTTAAGAAATGGTGTCATGTCAAAAAGTGTACTTTTTGTCCAGTAAAAGAAATTAACATGGAGTACCAAAAGAGTTGCAAAATTCAATGGAATTGTTATGTATAATATACTTATAGTAGACTTTAACAACAAATTAATATGCTAGTCAATATATCGAAATGCAAATTAGTCTATTGTTCTAACAATTTTGGGAATTGTACCATTAATTCCCACAAAGATTTTGCATTAATTTCAAATTTTGAACAATATTAGTTAAACAAATGTTTCAGAACCTGGTGATATAAATGAAGCCATGTGATTTACTTTTTAAGTAAAGGGTTTTTCAATAAGAACGGTGTATTTTATTGTGAACATTTTTTAAACGTCTTCTATTTAATCATGGAAAGATAACCGTGTATTATCTAAGTTCGCCTTATACCAATATCGTTCGACCAAATCATATACTCTTCAGATTGTTTGCTTTGGAATGCTGGTCAATATTTAAGCTTGAGTCATGAAAATTGGAACCAGTGTTTTTAATAGTGTCAACGCTTAAGATGCAAACATTGAAATTATGACGTTTTCCATATATAATAGCTCCAGACCTACGCGAAATTTCTGGTATTTTGGGAAATTTTTAAGCTCGAATTATGAAAATTGAATCCATCTTAAACACTCGTGACTACGCTTCCACGGCTGACATTTGAATGATATCGTATTTTATATATAATGATATCGATTTTACTTTCGAATTGTCAGAGATACTCCCCCCGAGGCATGTTTCCTTGATGAAAAACCCTCGACTTGCTGTATTGCAATGCCAGTACCTCTAGTCTGCCTGAAGAGCACCACACAATCTGGTACTACGGGTGGCAGTTGCCTACAGGACTTGTCCTGGCTGGTCAGTTGGTTGAGCTTCCTTCGGGATCCACGTAGTGGCTGTGGTTTAAACCCAAAGATTGATATACGGGGATACGTAAATTTTTGGGAAAAGTTTTTGTTACCGCTCCTAGTTTCTAGGAGCACAGTGTAAGGCTGTGGATTAATAAAATGTTGGAATTGATAATGCAAGGATTGGGTATGTGATGGAGTGAGATGTTCCATTCGGATACTTGTATCTGATGGACGAGAGGGGTCCTGAGTTGAATCTGTGGAGATGTCGAAATGACAGAAGGAGTGACGGTTGAAATGTTGGTGAAATTGGTTTGATGTTGTGGATCTGTAATGCCTTAATCTTTAATTTATCGGCGATTTTCCTTCATGGTTGAGTGTGTTGGAGTTTACTCTAAACATGCTTCTCATTTTTGTTCCTTGTGGCCACTGAAATAGATAAGTCTTGTCAATTAAAAATGGAGCCGTCCACAAGGTAGTAGTGCACTGGGCTGATTCTTTAGATGATGAGAATGTTTATAGGGACAATGGCATTCTTCATAGTACCAATAGGGTGTTTTCACTTGATGTCGGGTCCGCCCCTTCTATCGACTCTAATCAGTGATTGTCTTTTCCTCTGTCGGGGTTAAATTGAGCTGGACTCATGACACCTTTCATTCCCCAACGGGACTACTATGGCAAGAGTTTAGATAGCTCTAGTACTTACTTGTGCAAAGTTCACGTATGCTGGACCGAAAATTCCATATACGTAAATTGCCATCTGCGTGTAAGAAGCACAATGGGACGATGGAGAGTCGTTAAAAAAGCTCACCCTGTGGTTGAAAAAGACCACAGTGAAATAGGCCAACACGGCAGGTGTTCACGTAAATCACTTCGAGATTCATTCAGAGATACTTAATTAGGTGTTTCCCAATTCGTGTCCCATTAGACCCATTGTTTCGTGGTCTATTAGGTCATATTCTTAACAATTGGATTTTCATCCAATGTCCTTGATCTTAGATATGATTATAAACGCCTATAGATACATACGCTTTAGACAAGTCTGGTTCCTGAGCTAAGTAGATGTTTGTTGGTCATTAAGAAGTCGTATATGGATTCATAAAGACGAAGAATTTTGTCAAGCTATCAAAATAAAAGTCCAGAAGTTATAATCGTTTCACTACCCTCATTGCATGTTCTGCATTCAACGGATTCCGAATCGTCGGAACTAATGAATTGTGTGTCAAATTCAAAGTTCATACCACCAAACTAAACTTGGACTTAATCTTATTAAGGAGAATTCTCGTTTTTCTATCATATCCAAAGTTCCAAGTTCATGTGGGATTATTTGAATATACTGCATTTTGCATTTGTAAGCTAAAATTTAGAAAACTTCTCTTCCCTGAATAAACAAACTTTCTTCCCTGCATAGCAGTTCATTCATTACCAATTATTCCCGATAAGCCTAATGCCCATTTGATACAGTGCTTGCCACCGGAAGAGAGATCCGTTAACAATCATCTAAAACAATTACATTTGTAAATATATTGATGCTGTAGCGAACATTACATTTTAAACTGTAAACCACACTATAATTCATTGGGGTTTTACACTCTATTGTTGGAAAATTTACAATTTCCGGATTTGATTTAATTCTTAAAATTAATTGCATGGTAGTCGCAATAAATACATTAATTAATCTCAATAAATTTCCACAATCTCGGTTTTATGTGTAGACTGACCAAAGTATTCTAAGAATTCGACAATAGCTGTGTCCATACTGATTATCTGTTGGCTTTATACATTCAATGTTTCCTTATTGTTTCCTGGTTCAGGCGATGTATTATTCATATGGTTCCAGGTGAAACTATCCACTATTTTTAACAAATTTGATTAGATTCGTCTTTCCTTCAGAGCGAGAATTTCACATAGAAAGAGACTTGTATCGACTGTTCTTTATCCAAACAACTTCTACAATAAATGTTACGTGTGTAGCAGATACGATCAGACATGTGTCAAATCCTGTCCTGCCCCCATGAGTTCTGATTTTTCAGTCGCCCACTCGTTTCATTTATATCGAGAAACCCCCAAACGCGTTGGATACTGCCGTCAGAGGAATATACAGTTCCATCCAAGGTGTATCCGTTAATTGCACATACATTATCGATTTTGTTTTCCCGACTAAAGAATGCTGTGAAATCAATATTAATCGATAAAATGTGATCTAAGTTGGCTGGTAAATGCAATTCAGAATATATTTCGACTTTCTTTCGAGTTGAAAGCCTAAGATGTTAATAATCTACGTCTCGAGATTTAGTTCTCGGATATTTCTCGTGGCCTTATAGACGACGAATATTCCAGCCTAACAATACTGACATTAGATAACCAGATGGAAATGAAGTTCATCGAAGAAAAAGATCGAGCCAGTAGCTGTTACAGTGCTTGAATCTTAGTGTAGACTCTTGTTGGTATTGTCATCTGCAGGTATTGTCCATATGGTGTATATAGTAAGTTTTGTAATCCTTGTGATATTGTTTTAGTATATCTCACTCTCTGAGTCTAGTCTATATTGTTCCTACTCGATCGCTAACTGGAGAGGCCGTCTGCTTATTGCAGACAGTAATCAAACTCTATTGTTTCTCTGGAGCACCGTCGAAATCTATTGATTCTCTGCAGTACCATCGAATTGTGGGTTGTGTCTCTCTGCTTTATCCATATTACAATGGAATGTTTTTCCTTGAAATTGGGAAAATTGGCTCCGATACTCGCTACAATCGTATTTCTTTAAGATCACAGCCATTTGTGGTCAAGTGGCTAAGGGATCGCATAACGCATTATAGGGAAAACTCGTACTTTATGTGAAATCTTCGTATGTGGTATTAACTCTCGGCAGAAACCTTTACTGTCTAATTATTTTTTTCGGTAATTCCCTAGCATTTAAGGATCATGTCAAATGGATTAGCGTTTGAAGATTACTCTTAAAATGTATCGCCTTGATTGTTCCTCAGTGGGGTTTGTGTTATTGTTACCAGGTATTTCCTAGATAATATGGCATAGATCCTTGGATCGATCCGTTTGAGTTTCCTTGACACTTATCACCAAAAGATTGACTAGTATTTGAAAGCTGAGCATGAATTCATTAACTTTTCCCAACGATTACATACCTTAACATACTGTTTACAGTATGTACACATGTTTCGATGAAATCAGTGGAAAAAATCCTAAACACTTTCTGTAGCATTGTATGTCAATGTGTTGCTATGAACCTGACATCAAAATTCCCCCATAAGTCTAGAGATATTTAGATATATTTAAAACAAAAAGATACAAAAAAAAAAGCTTAAGGTTTCTATAAATGGTAAGTAACATAATGTCTAGAATAAATACTTTTTAAAGCAGACCAACTTGAAAATAAAATCCCGCTCCCCCATAAGTGGCTGCAAGTATTAAGAGACAAAGTTAATGATAATGAAGTTGTACATACGAACAAGTACTTGAAGATACTTTACTACCAAAAAATAACACGACGAGACAACTATTTCGATCTTTGTTTTGCTGTATGGTAAAACTCACTCGTAAACATTCGTAAATGCTGCTGCTGCTCCCAGCCAAGCAAAAAAAAGAGCATAAATAATTCTACAAACTGGCAGATAAGTAACAAACTTTCAAAACATTTGCTTGCAGCACACGACGAGTCCAACAAACAAGTTAACTTGGTTAAAATAACAGTTAACAGAAATTAAAAAATTTAGTACTAA